>NW_020170398.1:720559-731759 GCF_000524195.1 Echinococcus granulosus
ATGTTATATATTTGTGCTAGCGCATAATTGGACTGTTACGGAGACTGTACGATGGTTGTCAGAGCATGTAGAACTCCCCGAATACGGCGACCTTTTCCTGCAGTACAAGGTAGATGGTGAATCCATACCTCGGTAAGTTTATCACCCATAAGTCTAACATCTAGCTCATTTTACACATTTTTATACGTCTTGTTCTCTCTGGGTTCCACTTTTACAGTGGGCGTGCTTCTTTTTCTTTTATAAACTCTCTCGTGAAGCATGCAATGTCAGGCCGTTAACCATTTGTTTGTCCCTCCATTCCTTCATTTTTCATTACCCTATTCGTAATAACCTTGTTTTCTGTCATGGCATTTCACTTGAGTGCTTTCTCATTCTCTGGGCATTTTATGTAGCTAGCCTCTTCTTCATCCAAATTGAAGGTCTGTTTTCTAACTTTTTATTCAAGTTCTTTTCTAATGGGTTGTTTGAATTCACCTTTAATGAGTTACTTGGGTATGACTTTTCTTGTTCCGTTTTTGAACTTCATAATTAAGCAGAAAAAATGAATTAGTTTCTTTTTAATTCAAAAAACCATGTGTTATATTAATAAATATTGTATATTTGAGGTAAATCTCATGAAAGTGGCGTTGCGATCGAATACTTTTAATCCCCAGTGTGTTTTCATTGCTCTCATCCCCCATTATTCTTTTTTGTAGTGATTTTTTAATGCCATGGATAAGCGATCCTTTAGGTTTTGCTTGCATTGCACTAACAAACAAGTTTAATAATTCTCTGATATGTCTCACCGAAAGGCGATTAAATGCTTCTTAAATGACAGCTGAGATTTTAAAAAGCTAATTCTTATTTATGCCATCTTCACCCTCACGGTTTGTGTATGTATTAAAATGTACTATACAAGAGTATCAATATCATTGCAACTGTTATCTGTTTCGTTTAATTTTCTTCTGAAAGAAGGCTAATTGCTTGAAAATATCACCGAAACAAGGTCATTTGATTTTTTTGTTATCTGATTTTACCATAATGCTGGGTATATTTTTCCTTTAATCCCGCATATTTTTAAATCTCATCGGAGGGCAGAACATTTGCAAATTATGGCTTAACGCTTTCCTGCTTCATTTATATTATTGAAGGTCATATTTTTTGCAGAGTATTATTTTTTTCAATTTCTTTTTTAGCGTTAAATGTCACTCTATTTTGCATTGATTAGTACAAAATTAGCTTTGAGTAATTTTGGGCTGTTATCATGTGCGCGTACTTCCACTTGTAGTCTTGTTTCTCGCAACATGAAGTTTCTCACTGATGAACTCGGGATTAAGAACTCCCTTCATCGTCGGAAACTGTCCCTTAAAGCCATGGATCTAATTCTTTTCGGTCCCCCCAAAAGTAAGCCTGCATTTCACTATATTTTGTAATTTCATCAGAGAATACATTTTTTGGTGTCTGTTCTGCGACTTATAGACGTTAAATTCTTATTCGTCCATTTAGAAATGTAACTGAGCTTCAACAAAAGAAAAATAATTTCCTTTTTCGTCCCTTTTAAGTGGCATTCTTTATGGCGAATGTTTTTATTTTTTAATCACTTTTATTGCTGCCACGAAGCCTCATCCAAGCTACTCAAACATGCCATGAGTTTTTTTAAACGGATCATCTATTATGCTAATTGGGGTCAATTGCGAATATTTTTCCACTACCATCCTCTCTCCCTCCCTCTCCCCACCCACACTCATACACGGCCATAATCGTGGTATTTTCTCATCTACCACATTGATCACATTACAATTGAAGCGCCTCCAGGCCTCCCTCTCCATATCGCTCGCGCGTGCTTGCCTAAATGCGTACACTATTCACTATTCCTAACCGTTCAAAGTCCGTGTGGGTGAGTGTGCTACCGCAAAACTCGTTCACTTTATGCCTGCCACTCCCGGCGAGCGCTGTACTCTCATCCTCCTCCTTTATCTCACCATCTAATTCATCGTTTTGCCATCCTTCAATGCTAGAAAACCTCTCCACCGTGGCCGCAGCTAGTAGTCTCCTTGTCCACCTCAGCAAGGATATGCCCCTCTTCTCGACACTGGTTGTCGCAATTGCATTTATTATCACTCTCATAGGACTCAATCGCCACTATACCCAGCGTCTGCGTAGCGCCACTTTTGGCAACTATGATAGGCTCTCTCGGGCTGAACAAACTCTTCAAGAGCTGCAGCAGGAGTGAGTCTCTTATTCACTTCCTCTTTACCCTCCCCCTTCCCTTAGTTTCGTTTGATATTAGGAGAAATCGACTCTTTTAATCTTTTACCGAAGTTTTCTTCTAACAGATTACTGGGCTTGAAGGAAGCTGAATCTTCAGTGTGTACTAACAGCAGGATGGCTACGGGTCGTTCAGTTCAAATCGACGATGAAACCCTCTTCCACCACTCTGACTCGGGCCGTAGTTCGGAGCATATGGTAAGCGAATTTCAAATTTGCTCTTCTCGAGTCTTCACTTTTCTCCTAACCCTGGGAATGATCTACTCTCCAGTCTATTCTCTCGGCTAAGCATAGCAGAACGGAGCCACCGACCCGCAAGCCCAGTGAATCGTCCTTCTTCCCTCGAAGGACTGTGGCCGAATCTCAGATCTGTAGTGGGCAGTGGTCAGCCTCACCAATGCTACCCGCACATGCTTCATTCTATATCGGTGGGTCGGAGCGACTTTCGGCTGCGTCGGTAGCCGCCGCCGCTGCTCTTGCCGCTAAGCGTCCCATCGAGGCACCCATAACAGAACTAGCCCTTCTTCTTCAAATGACTCATGAATTAGAATTGAGGCATTACTGGGAGAAGCGTTCTGCTGCTGCCAAACAGCTTATGGCTGCCAAAGAGGCTGTACGTTTCGTATTAAACGTTCCGTACATGATTTTTGTCCATTTTAACGCTGCAAACGTTGCTTGCTGATGAGCACTTCCTAAACACCATTTAATGTCTTATTGCTGTAGTGTGATCGCGTGCGAAGGAAACGCTCCTCGCTTGTGGGCTCGGTCCGGCTTATACATTCGGATAATTTGGACGATGTCGATTCGAAATTAAACGCTGCTCGGTATGCCTAGTCACTGTTTACTAACAACCTTATACAATTCAAGCCTAGTAAAATATAATTCAGCCAAATTACACGATTTCACTGTTGGTCAATGACCAAGATGTTAGCATTAGGTACGCTAGCTCATTCCGACTCTTTTAGACGAGTTCTCGAAAACGTCACGGCAGACATGCAAGAGCGGAAGCATCGCTGGAGTCGAATTGAGGATCTAACAGGCCTGATTTTGCAGCAGCCCGCAGACCTTAATGCCTTGCTAACCGCTCTAGGCTACGATAAACCCAGGTGCCATCCCGGCGGTGAAGGCAATAACAATAGCATTCGTCTCTTCGATCTTTCTACCGACTTTTCGTTCTTTACTGGTGAGGATTTCGTGGATGACCAACCAAGCTCGTGCACTCGTCCTAGCGATGAGGAATGCAACAAGGCCACTTTGGATTGGCAAAACAGAAGTATGTTTCAGGATCTGCCATCCAAACCCCGCTTCGATACACCCTCCACCGACAGTAAGTCAGCAACCACAGCCTCGTACCTTTTCACACCATGCTTACTGCATGCGTCTACCCGCGTCTATTGCAGACTTCCAGTACCCTCACTCCGACACAAGAAACGAGCCCAATGCAATATCGAAGGAGAACGCCGCCGGCCTACTAATACAACCACCCCTACCAAGAAACTACTCCTTCGTTCGTCCGTTTGCCGCGCTGTGGCGTCGCAAAGCCAAGTCCCACCAGATTCAAGGCTGTTACAGCCCACCACAGAGCCTTTCTCCAGTCAAACCGCAACTTAGTTTGGATCCGGGATCAGGCCACCTGAATTATGACGGATATCACAGAAACCCCTCCATATCTTAACCCAACTTGCGTGCACTTTTATTCCGAGCGCGGGCCGCTGTGTTGTGAATTAACTCACTATGCTACTTACCTGTAACCATGATTTCAAAATACATTTATCGACACCTATTAACGGTTTAGGTTCCGGGCGGTCGATACCAGCGTTTGCGGCGCCATCGCCACGCACTGATGAAGAAGTAAATAAGGTGTATAGTGCAACTAATTTTAGTGAATCATTGCTTAACCACCGACAATAATGCTATTGAGAGGCACGAACACGAGCTTGATAATGAACCCGAGGATGCCCATGGCTAGAAATCCAACAGCAGTGGCAATGGCGTTCTTTTTGAATTCTACAGTGGCGTAAGGGTTGATGATATGGAAACTACCTTTCCGATCAGGCTTGGTGCAGCGATGGAAAAAGTGAACCGAGGCCCTTGCAAACTGAATAAGAGGGTCCGTAACCGCCGAAACTTGATCCATTCCAATCTGGCAAGCGACGAAAACCGACCTTAGTGATGTTGGTGTAGATAAACAAGTGGTAGAAGCGACTTGCATTCCGTTAATAATAACTGCGATATCGCATAGAAGTCAAAAATAAATTCGATAAATTTAATGATTTTTACACCGAGGGTGAAAAATGTGTTAGCATTAAAACAACATATACTATTAATTTAAAAGAATTAAAAAGTATATAACAAAGCAACAGTGTTCAAGAAATCGCATTTTGAATCTAAGATAGCCAAGTTTTTAAAAAAAGTCTTTGAATGCTGTCAATTGAAGCCATTAACTAAATAGAATGATAAAATAAATGGCTTTGCAAGACATTCAAAGGCTAAAATGACCTAAAAATAGCAAAATTTTTGAAGTAATTGTGTAACTGCGTTTGTAATACGATAATGGTTTATCCCTTGGTTCTGGTGAGGCACCACTTTTGGACTTTGAACTAGCCCCCTTGTACTTCGCCGGGTGGGCTGGCCTTTTGGGCCATGCCAATAGCCCAGACACCTTCTCCGTGCTGAATATGTATTCTGCCCGAGTACTTTGTCTTCTTTCGTCTTCAGAAAATCTCGAGACGCTGCATTGGTGGCAGCGGAAAACGAACCCGATCTTAGAGGACATGTATCCTGATTTTTCACTTCTGCGTGATAAGTCTTAGTGGGGCGGAAGAAGTACATATGCTGCGGATGGGAGAATGGTGATGACTCCTAACAGAAAGGTTGATGTTGACGTCTACCTTCGGCATCTCTCCCAGTCCCGTGTTCTGCCGAAAAGCTATTAACAACTGAAGCGACACTGGCCGTGAACCAGCCGGAAGTTTCGTTACGGATTTCCCCTACCGTCCCCCATGGACCTGTTTTAAATCTTGTATTCCCTTATTCAAATCTGCTTTTAGGCCAGTGTTCCTGCCTCTATCTATGGACACGCATGATGGCCGGCGCAGTTCCCCGTTCTGAATCGAATCCCTAAACCGGACGAAACCCCAGATCCAGTCAAGCCGCCAAGAGGGATCAGTGAGGTTGAGGTTAAGTATCCCCTCAGTTGCGCGCTAATTTGGTGACTGGCACGGTCGGCTCGTGGGTGTTACTTTACTGCACCGACTACGTTGTAATGGCTGACGCGGGAGGTTGACCTGTGGAAGCGCCGGAGACGACGCTCAAAAGAGGAGGAAGGCTATGTAATACGATAGTGGTTTATCCCTCGGCGCTGGTGAGGCACCACTTTTGTACTTTCAATTAGCCCCCTTGTACCTCGCTGGGTGGGCTGGCCTTTTGGGCCATGCCAATAGCCCAGACGCCTTCTCCGTGCTGAGTATATATATTTTTTTCTTGGAGTATTTTGTCTTCTTTCGTCTTCAGGGAGTCTCGAGACGCTGCAGTGATCCTATAACCGCAACCGTTTGTCTACTTCATCTCTAACGGATTCTACTGTGAAGCGAAATCCATCAATCCCCGCTTCCCTGCACCTAACGTTCTTAGACAAGCCCGGTTGATTCGCTTTGGACATCTTTATTAAAGGTGACAAGATGGGGAGGGGGAATACAATGTTCAAGAAGGAGGGGAGCTGTAGTCACTAGGTGCGGGGGAGGACAATCTGACCACGAAATCCCCATTTTTTCTGCTCACCTCCTCCCTGAAAGGTACATTAAAACAACCTAAGTATTGCACAACAGCCCTTTCGTGTCCTATCCATGGAAGACGTGAAATCTGCTGCGTCTCGAGGTTTGTGTAATCTGGTCGCTTGTCATCTAAAAGGTACCTTTACATAAACACACCCTAAAAATTACCAATACGATGCCTACTTCCAATTATCCAATAAAGACGTAATTTATAGCATACCTAGCCAGTTCTGACCCGTACCTTTTACATATAGTCTGCCTCCAATTTAAGAATTTGTAGATAATTTAATTGTTTTTAGTACCAGAGATCGTTTACAGCGCCCCAGTACTTCCTTGAAGACGAAAGAAGACAATACTCTAACAGAATATACATACTCGACGTACAGAAGGTATTTGGGCTACTGACATTGCCCGAAGGCCGGCCCACTCGGTGTGGTACAATAGCCAACTCAAAAGTAGCTCCTCGCCAATGCCGAAGGGTAAACAACCATCGCCTTACATATTAGCTGCTGTGTTGTAGTAGCTTATGTGATTTCCTCTTTCACGCTGAAACGAGTAGACTGGTTCAATAAGAAAATCATCTGTTTGATAATGTTGATAAATGAATGCATTGAATCGCGGTTGCAGCGGTTCGAAGTTCATTTTTTTCTGAGAAGCCAACAATATTCACCCAATCATGAAGTTAGCATACACTGGGCGCTTCCTCTCAAAAAGGTTCGTTCAAACAAATCTTCTTTAATATGATGCAAATCTAGCTGATCTTTCAGTCGTCACGGGCCAAGGTTTTGTAAAAAGGCCTTGCTGCCTAGCAGAAGCGTTATCCGTGGTGATGAAAGTGTCTAAGCTTTCCATCGTGCAGACAAGGGGGAAATTAATTCAATAAATAACGTTTCGTTAAATCTGACCATCGTCCCTGACGCTTTCCATGTCAGTCCCCCAACAGCTTCGAAATAGCAATACCTCTTCTTGCTTATGGAGGTGCGATTGACTCATCTTCAAGGATGAGACTTCGCAACCTCATTTTGTCAAAAGATTGTCTTACTTGTGACACTAAAGGAAAAGAAGACTCATTGGCTTTATACTGCTCAAGACCAGGTCATGCTCTACAATGAGGGTATCTGCATGACCATCGCTACTCCTAAATAACTGCCCATAAGGCAGACCCCCTTGACCTAAGGTCGTTTCACGCTGCTAATATTTTGCATTTGTTCCTGTTTGTCAGTTATATTTCATTAGAGATGTACGGATATTATTATTTGTTCGATTATGCCAGCAGAAAGGTGAAGGCTTTGCTTGTTTTCTTAATGGACACCTTCCTATGGGTATCGCAGAAAGATCCGTAAAAGACTTTTCCATACGTTTTAAAATTGGTTGAATTTTGAATTTTAAAAGCATTCCTAAAAATGATTATGTTAATTCCCAAAGGCAGACGTTGTTTTCAATCGTTAATTTAGGAGTCTTCGAACATATACTTATCTACAGCAGATAACCTTCTGTTACATCAAAGTCCAGCATTTAAATTAAAAATAAAAATCAATTTTTTGAGTTGGGTTTGCCTGCTACCGCTACCAATATAGGTTTTGAGTATTCTCTGGAATACTTATAGGCCTCATTGCGAGTGCGAAGAAAAATTTGACGGCCACTGACTTTGCGGCAAAGCAGAAACGCAACCTAACGGTGGTTGGGTGTCCGCGTAGTTGAATGTGCACCTAAGGAGAAGTTGTAGTGTGGTATGTCCCAGTTTCAAGAACTCATGGCACTAACAGTTAAGGTATAATTTTAAGCGTCTTGACCCGAATAAGCCAAAAATCCCCAACATGACCTTACTTAAGGTAAGTGATTAACTCCAACTTAAAATCATGTACTAGAATAATAAACAGCTGTTTTCTACAAAATGCTAACAAGCGCATATAGGAGTACCTTTTTCTCTGTAACTTATTACAGCTTTAGGTCAAAACTCGTGAATCAGTGTTTATGACGCTTTTGATTGATATGGTTAGGATTACTTTAAACTGATAATTTTTTTAGCTATTTCGCTAATGCTCAGTGTCCATTTTGGCGGTCGGTACGACCCACAGTTAGTTGTATGTGCTATAGCGTAGATCTTCTCAATCACGGACGTTTGCCTATTTTGATCATGGAAAAACTGGATGCTAGTGTCAGTTGGTTTTTCTAACCATTTTATAAATTGTTGTGTTTTGCGGATATTATGTGCCCCATGTAATTGTGCTTTTTTGATAAAACATGGTGCACTTGAATGAACCGGATTTCCAGTAGGCAAATCCGCGTTGTTTGATTTGCATTATCTACTGGTCCCTTCGTAATGATTGTGTTTACTCTAGTCTAGAAAAGAATTGAAAGTTCGGTTGATTACGATGCTAATCTCTGAGGCCATATAAAGAAATGTGTATTTGCCGATATAAGTAAATTACCTCCCTTATTACTAAACTTGCGGAATTTGCAAATTTTTTAGTTTCAACAACTGAAAATTAATGAAACTCCTCAGGGATTCGGAGATTGGTCATTCTACTTTCCTGTTGGCAATCAATTTGTTAGCAAGGCATTTAACCATCCTTCAAAATCAAGTCAAACGCGGAACTCCACCGCGATTTACCCGGTTTCAACCGAATATTCCGCCTCAGCAGCAGCCCTTTAATAGCTACTCCTATGTTACTCCTTGGTTTATGTCCGCCGCAGCAGGCGGAGCGAATAAACCCTCCAACGGAATCGGTATTTTCGGTGCTCCACCTGAAAACGGTCGATTCGATCACTTACATACTGGCAATCGTGGGCATCAACGCCGATCTTGCCGACTGAATAATATCAGTTCTACCTGTCACAACGGCCACACGAATAACAATTCCTCAGGATCTTGGAATTTTTCTTTCAAAACCGAAGAGGAGCTTTTCTGTGACAGTGCACCCAAAGCTGCTATTAACTTAGAGCTCTATGATAGTATCCCAGTGAAACAGTCGGGACCGGACTGGACTGCTGTCGACCCGTTGACGTCGTTTAATGACGTACAATTGCATAAGGTCCTTGCGGAAAACATCGAGCGTGCTCAGTATGTTCACCCAACACCGGTACAGAAATACGCCCTTCAAATTGTGTTAGCGAAGCGCGATCTTATGGCTTGTGCTCAGACGGGTTCCGGAAAGACAGCCGCGTTTTTGATACCTCTACTTCATATGATGCTTGAGGGCAGTTCAAAGGGAGGGGAAAAGGGAAATGACTCCGTAAGTTTTGTTTAATGCAATGTTTGGAAGGGTGGGATTTGGCTTTTTAATTGTGAAAATGAGGTCATTATCGGTTTAAGGGATTTGTACAGTGCGACTAATTTATTTTTAAACACTTGAATGCGGCATCTGTATTGGGTATGGTGATAGTAACTAAAATGACATTTTGGTGTCTGGTCTGACATGAGATACTATTGTTAGCTGCTTTGGGTTGTTTTTTATCATCGGTATTGATTAATATCTAATCTGCATTTTCGTTGTCTCGGTCTCGCTTGTAACCTATATTTTTTAATGCGTAAATATGATCTTGTTAACTTCCTCACTAACTCGTGACCCCTTTACGGTGTTTAATTTTTTTCTCTTAGAACCAGTTAGCTTTTGTGTAGAGTAGCCATTTATTTTGTAGGTACCTAGTTGTCTTAATCTACAAAAACTTGCCTATGTTCATACCCCGTTAGAAATTGAGGTTCAAACTCCGTTAAGCCATGATGATGATTTATTAATAGGGTTCATTATAGTTTCAATTACTGACTAAAAAGTATTATTTCAGTTCGTTGCTCTGTTTTTTTTTGGAAATCTAGGAATTTCAACTATTATTGAATCTGGTACTAACTTCCTTCGCATAAATGCTAGGTTGCTCCTCATAGTTTATGTCTAGTATCACGGTTTCTAACTTTGTTACTGTTTATTATCTCTAAACTCTTGGCCTTGTTCGGTACACTGCACCGAATTCTCGATTGACACTTCGGTTGTGTTTGCTGCACAAGAGATTGACAGTTCGTTACGATAGTATTACCCTGCGAAAATGTGTGACTTGACCTTGTGTTGATTCATGCTAATTAGACATCCTCTCACACTCCGGACTCAGTGATTTTAATTAAAGTATTCAGATTACCTAAACAAGTCTCTCATGCCGAAATCCTGCTCTGAAATCTACCCGTCAAGGTTCCTATAAATGGGAGTTTTCAACAACTAATGTGTAACTCAGGATGTACTTCCGCTTCATTTTAGAAAATAAAGGGAAGCCATTCCCTGCAAATGGGTGTGGCTAGTCCAACCTGTCTAATTCTTGCACCTACGCGGGAGCTCTCCTGCCAAATATTTGACGAGTCCCGTCGGTTTGCCTACCGTTCGGATTTGAAGCCCTGTGTGGTCTACGGTGGTGCACCCGTAAACAATCAATTGCGTGATCTTTCGCGCGGCTGTGATCTTCTTGTTGCTACGCCTGGCCGTCTCGTTGATGTGATTGGACGAGAGAAGGTCACTCTGGAGAATGTCAAGTAAGGTGATCGAGTTGTGGGTCTAGCTGTGGTGGTGCACACGAAACTAAAATGTCTCCTTTGTCTTTATTGCTTCGCAATATAAAGCATGTGGTTATTTTAGGCTTAATTTTAGATCGTGCTGTGGGCGTTTGCACTTGAAAAACCATTTATCATAAACTCACTGCTTACGTTAATGTAGAGCTGATATTAATGGCCATGTTGACTGATTTGATCTTGGCTTACAGTTACTGAAGTAGGCAAATCAATTTTGCAAATGCACAATTACGACGGTTATCTTATCTGTGGAAGTTAATATCCTCAAATGCTTGCTTATTTGATAATGTGGTGTATTTTCTTGCATAATTGGAGCTAGTCTAGACACGCGCAGGTTTACGCACCACCGTTCTTTAGGTTCAGTGAATGTGGGTCGGGGTAATGATTGTTATTCTCATATGCTAAAATAAATTTAGATTCCTTGTTTTGGACGAGGCGGATCGTATGCTCGATATGGGTTTTGAGCCACAGATTCGCAAGATTGTCGAGCAGAATGGAATGCCCGATTCCAGCCAGCGTCAGACTCTCATGTTCTCAGCCACATTTCCGAATGAAATACAAGTTAGTTGGGCTCTTATACTGATTCACTCCTGCAGAATTTGCGAAATATTTTTTTCCCGTTTTTTGT
>NW_020170398.1:731859-753711 GCF_000524195.1 Echinococcus granulosus
CGCAACAATGCTTCCTCTTTGGATGGCTGGAAACACTGATGGTAGCAATAAAGCTGTAGATTTGGCAGATTTTTTCTTGGCAATCCACGGCTCTCATGTGCTGCGACGTGCTGATAAGCACACTCATGACTGCTGTCATCAAGCGCTCTCTGTCACTCCCTCCGATGTTATCCTTGCGGACATTTGGGCATCCATCATACATCCAAGTACTTAGTCTTTGGTCGATCGCTCAGGCGGAATTCATGTCAACGTGCAACTTGATCATTCAGCAATAACGAATCTTCCCCTCATTCATTTCCAACTAGATGTGGCCACTCATTCACCTCCACTTTGCCGGTTGATCACCTCGAAATGTTCCGCGGGTGAGTATTTCCTGTCAATCAGTCATCAAATATTTGGAGTACCTCAACGACATTCTCGTTGGTAGAGGTAACGACCCACCAACTACTTTTAACTTCATAAATTCCAAACATTGTTAATAAATACACTGTGGTGCCATTCAACAGCTTATTTTTAAGATGTAGCCAAAGTACATAAATATTGGGAGTAACTTGCAGCAGCTCCACGAAGGTAAATTAAGTGGAATATTGACGGAGCGAAGTTGACGTCACGAACCAATCACACTTCTCCTGGTCAAGGCGACCACCGCACACTTCCTTGTGATTGGTTCCTAATCTCCATTTGCACCTTCACGCACACTGCTGATTTCTGCCAGTAAAAATGACTCAGCTTAATTACTAAACAGCACAATTATGGAGCTAGTTACGGCAGTGTGGACGCCTGTGTGGTATTTTGGGGACTGTTTTGACATCAGCTTAAAGGCGAGCTTCCTGTCTTACTAGCAGTACGGAAGGAATTTCCGTCACCACATATTTGTGCAATGTTTAAGCACTATAAACTTCAACTATGGATGATGAGTTAAATGTGGTTTGATACCTCGCAGTGACATGGCAAATCGTAAAGCAATGGAACTCTTTTTCTTGTAGAGTTGCATGCACCTTGTAGGCCAGTACTGCAATGACTTTGCAACCTATTGTCAGAACTCGAAGACGAGGAACTGTGCTTTGCTACACTCAAGATAGAAGGTAGTCATCTTTAAGTCGGTTAATCCAAAGGAACTAGGAATGGCACGAAAAAGCTGCTCTTTGTTGCATTGAAATAAAGTTTTCCTTCCTGCCGTTTTTGAATTATTCATAGTGCCATTATGACTGCTTCATCGGGTCGCAAAACTGTTCAGGCCCTTTTGTCTCAGTTTTGTACAATAAACGTGCCTTCTGTAGGTGCTTACTCCTTCAACTGTGGTTCCCTCCGTTTCAATTGGTCTGGATACCCCACAGTCGCTGCGGTCCATATCACGCGCTTGACGGACATCGCGATTTCCACACCACTCCGCTAAGTGAAGGAGCAAGGCAGTCCACTGTTTGCAAGAGCTCTTCGGGCATCTGTATCCCCAATGTTCCTCACAGAAGTCCGACTTAAGTAGCCAATACCTAGTGCGACACTTCCGAACGTTTGGTCCTTTCCGCAAACATTCCTACTTTCCATTGTGCCCAACAATACTTTTCTGCGTTCAGCGAAGATTTGCCTCTTCTACTCTAAAGCTGATTCAAGCAGTAGGAAGACGCTTAAAATAAAACACCCCATTTCAACAAAAACCAGAAAGTCCATCTTCCGACACTACTTTGAAACTACTAGTAATAAAATCCGAGACAGTGAAGAGGGATTTTCTGGGGTGTTAGGTGCTGTATCGGCAGAAAAGCTAATTGGAATGAAACACGCTTCTCAATTGCAAATTTCCGTGTTCATTGCAGCCAAAAGTGGATAACCAAAAGAAGTGACGTTCCTCAACGAGGGGAATGACATGTTCCCCTTGCTTGCCTGCTTGCGATTGTGAGTCGCACGAACAGTGTTGCTCTACACCGGATCAGCTACTCCAAATACAACATGAAATCGCAGGCGATCCATGCATACTTTACTCAGGTTGGTTGTGCAAAAAAGCCTCAAAGACACGCTGCTGCTCACATGACTTCAGGCTCGAACAAGTACGATAGTGACTCGTCTGTTCTCTGCGGTCTGCAAAATGATGGTCGGTAATAATCATCGGGGCTCGCT
This sequence comes from Echinococcus granulosus, assembly GCF_000524195.1. Taxonomy (NCBI): domain Eukaryota; kingdom Metazoa; phylum Platyhelminthes; class Cestoda; order Cyclophyllidea; family Taeniidae; genus Echinococcus; species Echinococcus granulosus. The sequence goes on from NW_020170398.1 coordinate 733,972, forward strand.
GCTGATAAGCTTATAAGTAGACTGGATTTCGTGAGAGGAATGCCACCACCACGAGGAAGCGTACGCTTAAAACAGTCATATTTCTCCTACTTTCACGAAACAATCCACCAAAAGGGAAAGGAGTCGTTCAGGTCTGCCCTCGTCGCTTAGCCTGCAGCAGGGCCAGGTGGCGAAAAACAAATGCGTCAGTGGGATCAGCGGGATTGGCAAGTGCTGCGACCTCACGGAGACACCGTTCTCCCACCTCCAGGTCACCCGTACCCTCCACCACAGCGACACAGTGGTTGTGACGAGCCTGTACACTGTCCGGTGATAGGGTAATTGCCTTTTCGAAGACCTGAAAGAACAAAAAACCAGCACGCACACGTTGAGGCACTTCGCCACTGACAGGCGTGAGTGGAAACCACTCCACCAACCTCGATTGCCGCGGTAGCGTTCTTGAGCACGGAGAGCTCGATGTCACCGAGAAGCATGTAGGACTTGAAGTGGTGTGGATGATACTGAAATAACAAAAAGCTGTGTTTCAAAATGGTGAGGCTTTCGCAGAAATGAAGAAATTCTTCTTGGCAGACACGGCAGTTTGCTATGCAATGAAATGGCACATTCTTAACACCTTAAGCAGAGTAACACCACTTGACACCTTCGGTGCCACTGTTCTTCATCAGTTTGAGACAGCGGTGGTTGCGCTGAACGGGGAAACACACAAAGTGGATGAATTTAAGGCCATGAAATATACATTTTTAGAGCACGGTGATCAAATTTTCCTCTTAGAGTGACATAGCATTAAGTAGAGTCCACCTCTCGTGGGTTGCACACGGCAGCAAAAAACAAATTTGAGGTGGATTCTATGGTGGTTGGAATCAATTTAACAATTCGAGAATGCTACAGCTTAAGCGGTGAGAAAAGAAAATCTAAAATGGTTTTTATTTAGAACAACAAAGTTCCTCCTAAATGGTGTTATTTACAACCGCATGATTCCTCAAACCTACGACCATACATCTTGTCAGATGTGAAGTAGCGCCCAGTTCCATGCAGAAAACGATTCGGAGTTCTACCCATCAATTAGGTAGAAGAGAGAGGATACTTTCCCAGTTCAGGCTAACACATAAAAGGCAAAATTTATTGTGTCAGGCAACCGATTCTTGGGTAGATCTGACACGTTGATTGATGTAAGACAGGGCTATTCAACCAGGTAATCAGCTATCATCACCGATCCAATGGGAGGGCAGGCGAAAGGCCTCCACCGATGCAACCGGATCAAAAGGATGTGGCACAAGTAATGAAACGCACCTCAATCAACCGGTACAACAGCGGCACAGCAGCCATCGAATCGTTTAACTCGTTGTGATACATCAGCGCCAAGTTGAAGAGGGAACTCCTGTGCGATGGATCCACCTTGCCAAACAACAACAGAGAGGACACGAGAAAATGATATATACAACTCATGTACAAGAAAAGTGAGCAAACCTAAGCTAAAGCAAAGGTGGAATGGATTTTGAAGTAGGCCAGAGGAACGTCGATGGCTGAACGGATATTTGACGAAGAGTGAGGCGCTATGAATGGCAATAAAGGCTATTCAAAATGGATGTATTCCTGAGAAGTGAAATTGACATAGAGGAGAGGGTTGGGGGTAAAGAAGGGGGAATTCTACCTCCAAAACAGCTCGGTAGTGGTGGGCGGCTTTGGCGAATTCACCAGCATCGGTGTACAGAATGGCCAGTGCAAAATTGACACGAATTGGTTCGTAGTTGCGCCCCGCCAGGTCTTCGAAACTGGGAAAAGGTCATTTACAATTACAAAGTGGGGTGAATCTGTATGTGCGCATTTACAGCAAGGGTACTTCGTAAGTTCTCAGCACTACTGGCAAGTGCTTTGGCAGTGAACTTGAGAGATGACAGTGGAAACTCTGCGGTATTCAAGGTATATCATAAACATGCCAAACACACACACACGCACACACTTTTTTTAGAAGCCACGAAACTCTACTTTTGCATCCGAACATTGCCGACATGAAACCAAACGGTGGTCTAGTTTTGAAATACCTCGGATAAGCAGGAAGCCAACGCTTCTTCAAAGGAATGTGAAGCCTTTGCATTGAAATAGTGAGTAATCGGAAGGAGAACAAACAAGAGTCAATCACGCCAATAAACATGCCCAAATAGGTAGCTATACTTCTCACATTCTACACAAACGTGGATTCCTTGTCACCATTTGACATATTTTGTGACAGATTTAACATTGAAGGTTACCACGGCAATTCAAATGTAAAAGACGGTCGCAGCCAATATTTCGAAAGCGACTACATTCACAGTGTCAGGAGCGATTTGCTGAAGTCGCAAGAAAAAAGGAGGACTTAGTATTGCAGCTGAATCGTGGTGGTGAGAATCTCAGGAACAACGAAATCCTCTTCAGCCCAGCTAAATGCACCAAGTGTGGACATGCATTACCGAATTCAGGTGGCAGGAACTTACAAAGCCATTGCCTTTTTGTGCAACACGGGATCGGCGGTTTCGGAGTAGGCAGAAGCGAGAGCGAACAACGTTTGCTAAACAAAGATTGTGGTGTTTCAATGGATATATATTAAGTCAAGTGAAAACCTAAGCAAATCGAACACCGTGCCTACTTAAGCGCTAATTCAGTAGCAAGTGCAATTCAGCCTAAACTAGCCAATCGCCATGGTTAGCAAGTTAGAAAGGTACGAGTCATGCAAGATCCTATGACAATGCTTGCATTGAAGACACGATATGTTTTGCAAGGTGGCAATATTTGGTTAAAACAGACTAGTTAATAAGGTTAGAATGAACTACTGAAAATGCGGATAACGTTAAATTAAAAGAACATTTGCAAAGTAGTAGGAGTGGCTAATTGGGGATTTTGGACATGAGAGCAACCACTAACCGCTAACACAGCACAAGGAAGCACAGAAGTTTGATTGAATTACTCTTTTACACGAAAAGTGCCATCAAATTCAGTGATAGCAACAGACCTCATGATGGGGGTCAAATTGAAGAGCTTGGTTGAAACTGGCGTAGGCCTCGTCACTTCGATTTGTTTCCAAAAGGACGACACCAAGCTAAAATATAGATGAAACATTCCAGCTGGAAAGAGGCGGTGTAAAGCACCCGCATTTCCAAGTACAACGCGAAGACACTCCTCGAGGAAGCAATTTGAAGGCTTTGGGGAGATGTTTTAATGAAGGAAACCACGTCTGCTTCAGATATAGAAAAACTAGCAAAGCAAAACACCTGCCGTTTTGTAAGGATACACAAATGCTTTAAAGAGCAATGCTTTTAGGGAATGCTGCCTTTTATAAGAAGCCTACATTATGTGTACAGTAAACGGAGCCTGCTCCAATGAGGAAAGGTCATCTCATCGCATCACATTTAAGCTTACGTTGTAGTGCAAAGCCGGACTGGTATACTTGTACCTCAACGCCTTCCTGTACATGTCTTCGGCCTCCACAAATCTAAACAAGCCAAAAACAACGCAATGTTGCTTAAAACTCTGAAGGAGGAGAGATATTCAGTAACAATTGTCCACATTACGCACCTCCGCTGCCGCACAAGAATGCTGCCACGATTCTGGTAGGCGTCCACATTGTCCTCGCGCAGTGAGATGGCCCTCCTCAGAAGGACATCAGCCTCGTCCAGTCGGCTGTCATTTTTGGACAGCAGATTGGCCAAGTTGGTAAAGATGGTTAGATCCTTTGGAGAGACGCGTGTGTGGTACACCTTTCCTAGGTACGCAGGAAAAGATGGCAAGACACAATGGACAACAATTTGGCGATTTTAGCAAACTATCACAAACGGAAAATAAAATACCAGCAGATGTGTACTTAAAGATAAATTTCAGCTCCGAGAGGCGAAATCTGAAACCGCAACAATTACAACAGCAACAGAAATTGTGCCTCATAACGACTTGATAGAGAAGACGTGGTTCAAGTTAACACTACTAGTTGGAATATTGCGGTAATAATGGATTGCAATGAAAGTCCTTCCCAAGAAGCTATCGCTTCAGGCATTCTCAGAGGTAAAACCAATTTCCCAAACAAGGCAAAACAACAATACCAACGAAGACTTACAGTCGGTCACAGAGCTTCAATGGAAAAATGAAAAGAGACTGAGTACCCGAGTATGAGAAGAGTTGCGTGTCGATGAAATAGACGCAAGTAGACTCAAATGTACGCCTGTAAGTCTAAACGACTTCACGAGAAACAAAGTGCCATCGGCTTAAGAAACGCATAGTGAATTCAACAGTCAAGTCGTGGAAGGAGACGAGGGATCCACCACATCAAAATTAGTTGGTGTGGATTCGGCGATGACAGTTTAATAACTGCGTATCCGCCAGCAAATTCTGCAGCTTTGAAATGGAGTCACGTTAGGCAGACTGAGATATATGCGTGCTTGATAATGCAGGCAAGGAATCACATACACTGTCCAAGTCTCTGCAAGGTGCAAAAGGCCATTGCAGTGCGAGATCAAAAGGAGCACAAGCTTTTGCGACTACCCGACATTGGCCGAGGCGGAAAACCGACTCCACACAACCAAAGATGGACTATTGTCAATACATCGACACATATCCAAAAGCACAACTTTTATGCAAGTAGGAGATGTCTCAGTAACTTACAGTGATATGGATTACCACTGAAACATTGTTTCCTTCGCTTTGATACACAATCCCACAGAAAATAACAACTGGTTTGAAGGAGAACTTCGGCGTAAGAGAAACGAATAATTAAAACAGCTCTGAATGACTGCACCCAGAAAACCCAGCAGAGTTTGCTACGGGATGACAAAAATGTCATACCTCGAATATCTGCTTCAATTTAGATATCGTATATTACAACCGAGTATGCATCCAAGGGGTCAGGAAACCAGTACTAGTCAAATCATTATGTGTGCCCCCTCAAATATCTATAACTAGTTCAAGACTTACCCATTAATTGAAGTTGAGTAAAGGCTAGAACGTATATGCATCCAAACTACCGTATAAATGGCACATTTAATGCGTTAAACAAACCCTTTTTAGGCTTGGGGAAGAATTCCATGGCCTGGTAATAGACACCTTCAGCTTCTTCCAGGCGTCCGAGTTGAACGAGCGTGCGACCAACGTTGATTCGAGCTCCCATATCATCTGGTTGAACTCTAGATAGGGCAGAATTACCAGACCAATCAAATTAACGAGAAGGGGAACGCTAATGCTTGATTGGTTCACGTTCAGCCAATGAAAGGGTAGTAGAGTGACTAATCACATGACGAGAAATCAAAAGCAAGCCAGCAAACAAAAAAGGAGAACCACCGTAAAGAAGAGTTGAAGCAAGGGAGTAAAGAAAGCATGAAATGGACCGAACAGCCTGTTGGAAGTAAAGCAGAGCCTCGTCGAATTGCAATCGCGCCTCAAGCGCATGGCCTACGTTGTTCCAGAGCTTGGCGTTACGCTGATTCACCTTCAGGGCTGAGGTGAACAAGGAGTACTCGTCCCTCCTAGGCGAGAAAGCATCAAATTTCATCATTCACTAAACGCCAGATTTGATGCACTGCTTGCAGTTGTTTGTCCAAACAAAGAAGTTAGAAGTCAGTGAACCTATTAATACATTGAAAAATATGTTCTACAAGCCATAAATGGAAGGCGCATGAGTGGACACGATGTGAAGGTGAGAAATCGTGCTGTTATTGGTGAGTCGAGTCAGCTATGTCTAGATAACTGGCTTTAGATGCCACTAAGGCTTCTGTCCATTCGCGTTACATCACAAATGCTTGATAATGCTGCACACACACTTTGTGAGAATTCACATGTGAAATGTGGCGAAGGCAGTGGAGTGAATGGCGCATTTGCGATGTCGTGAGATATTACACTGCAAAGGCAACCTTTAATGCAATTAAGATCAAGAATAGACCGACGTTGAAGATGACTACTTACCAATATTTGCCCTCATATTATGGCTTTCCTACAGTAAAAAATGATATCTGCTGAATCCCTTCCATGTGTAGCAAATGCAATCGACTAAGAAGGGAACTCCAGGAATTCAGTGACTAACAGCAAATCAAACATGTCAACTTATCTCACCATTCACTTACCAATCGTAGTTGCGATAGAACGTTTTCAGCGAAAATCCAGAACAGACCATAGCCAGCAGAAGGTAAGCAATAGCTCTCGAATGAAACCTAAAGTCATAACAATAGTAACTACTGCAGATAACTCGTGAATGCGGGACCAACATATATTGAAAGCACCAAGGTACACAACTTATTCCAGATCTGCAAAAGTGACAATGACGAAGACGTAATCCACAGAACTCACAGGCCAATATGTCGATGTTGACGGCATTTCTGAAGAAAATACTGAAATCCCAGCCCCATGATGAGACAGAATCCCGCACTGGGTACATACAGCACACGTTCCGCCACCACAAACCCCACATAGAAGAAGAGGTTAGATGCAGGCAGGTAAGGCAGTGCCAGCAGAGCCAGTCCCTGCAAGACAAAACTTGCGCTTACTTACATACCCTTCAGGAGTCACAATGTAGCCAACTTCATCGCCACCAAAGACATAAGGATAGACGCAAAGCGGTGTAAAAAGCGCACCATTGAAAGTGCGCGCGCTTGACGCGGTGATGTCCACGGTGAAGCAGAGCGAAGAGCCACTGCAACGAGGCCAGCAAAGGCAGCGAAAGTGGCAATGTTGCGAGGGTCCGTGACAGTTGTGATGAGGGCGATGGTGCCCATTGTCCAGTCAGCACAGAGACCAGAGGGATAGAAGAGGAGGGCGAGATTGACGTACACCAAATGCAGATGGGTCAGACGACGTGTCAGAGGCGGTGCGTGCGCTGCTGGATTGTCAAATCTAACGAGGAGAACGATAAACTGGAAAACAAATGGGTGGTTAATTTGTGGCTAGAGGAACGTTTGCCGCCAGCCTACTTTGGGTTCACGAAGTGCTTGTGCAAGTTCATGGGCTGGCTGCATGGAGCTTAAGCTCACTGTGTAGTAATTTTTGAACCTTGCCGAATTTGTTTGCAGCTCGGTAAGAGGTCTAATGGAAGACAACTTTGTTAATAAAAGCCACTACAACAGCGATGTGGAACTCTGCCCCTGCTACCACCTGTACTACTGAATTTCCGACCATTCCACCCATATACAGCAAGAAACTCACAGCCTCCTGCGCCTCCAAATGCCCTCAGAGACAACTCAAGTGCTACATTCGTGGCAGAAAACGCCGCGGAAGAAGGCTATTGAAACCTATAAAAGCGGGCTAAGTCCGAGTTTCGGATTATAGCTAGTGACGCAACGAGGCTAGAATTGAGCAAATTCAGTTAGTGTATGAAAGAAATGTTTAAAACATTCGTGCACAACAATTAGTGGTGTGCAGAATTTGCAGACCCAACATCACCCTGGTTTTGAAAATCTAAAGAACACCAGCATTGAATTGTTAACCGTGATAGCTAGGAATGACGTGGTACCCCTCATCCTCTCGCAATTCCGTCGAGCTTTCAACTCTCCACCTCTTCTGCACACCAACACCAAGGCAACCCTCAAACTCGCGTGCCTTACAACACCAAGGCCTCCACAACCACTTTACAAGGACAATGAATTGGGAGATGCCAGCCACTTAAAATTACCACTTTCCCCAATAAAACAAGCAGTGGACAAAGAGACAGAAGGCCAGTCACGTACGCAGTAAAGTGCGGTAATTGTGAGCCCATAAGTTGCACCCGAGCCAGGAGAAACAAACCAGAGGTGAGTGAGAGAATGAGAAACCTAAGTCCCAGCCGCATCCAAGCCTTCCACGCCATCCTTCCTGCCAAAATCCTTGCATAGAAAGTCTTCTACATAAACAGAAAGACTATTGAAATACACACATGTCTTACTGGTTGATTTGGAAAGGGAGTGAGACGCTGGACTTACAATGAAGTGGAAGACAAAGTCGTAGGCAAGGCAAACACCCACAACTGTGATGCACTGCTCTTTGCAAAGAGTCCCAAGAATGACGAGAAGGGAGACCGTCAACAAGTGGCACATTTCTGGTGGAAAGAAAGGCGATTCTTCACTTTCAAGAATGAAGAGGCCAACAGAGATGCCATAAATGGGGAATCTAAACAGTCCACCTACCTACTTGCCATTCCGGTCTCATAGCCCCGTCCCCTTCTAATGCCTTCCCAATACAATGACCACAAACTCTTGTTCCCTTTACTGCCAGCTGGGATTCAGTGGAGTATTGTTGATCTATCTTCCAAAGTGAAGTTATATGGAGGTCCCCATGTAACCGGATTGGATAACTTGGTGCAACTCGTAGGGACTTCCACACTTGCAAACCAAGCACCGATGCCGCTGCTTCAGCGTACTGCCACGCCACCCCTCAGTGTGCTCTGTACCACTTTCCTCTTACAGGCAACACCCATCAATTGTTGGCTAAACGAAGTGCGCATGAACTGTAGCTTGTCTCCTTTCGCAAACCTGCCTAAACTCAACTGCAAAACAGCAGCGACCACTCGAGTGAAGTCGGTTGTACAGCAGTTGACGGCGGTACGACAGTAGAATGCACCACTCAAAAGTGGTTCTAACAGCTGCATTCTAGTGACGATTCACTCACATTGGCACTTTTTAATAAAGCTTATTTAATGCATGCCATGAACTACTTCCGCTTTCACTTCACGTGAATGAGGGGAAAGTCGTGAAACCTGCCGAACAAATGCGTCTTTTCCTAGTGCTTATGTACCCACTAATAGATGACAAACTATGACTGCCAATTTGCACATTGCCGTCACTTGCACACCTGATACAAACGGCTCTTGTGCTTTCGACTGCATCCTGACGACAAATGACCATTGCGATCCCCTCCAATGCTTGATAGGCGAACGAACCTACTATTACTTGTCGCCAGGCTACCCACCCAACCACTCACTCACATGCCGGGGACGCGCACCACCCCACCGTCCCCCAGCTTGTGCTACTCTGTTGCTCCTTGAAGCAAACATTTGAATGACAATAAAATTGGAAGCACGCTCGTGTCTCGTTGGGAAAACGTTGCACACTAAAATCCACACTGTTTTATGAATACTTCTTGTAAAACCCTCTCTGATTTCTATGTTCAAAAGCTACACGAATTTTATTGCCCTGCTAATGCCACAAATAAGACCAAAATTCGATTAAGGCATCAGACAACCTCAAACAGACGGCTAAAACAAGAATAAAAAAACAACAATACGTGCTACTGTTAAACCAAATCTCAAGTAATCTGCCAGATTCCAACCCTCAAATCACAATTCTAGCCGCTTTATCAGCTAAAGTACCTTAAGCGCTCCAGGAAAAAGTGAACACGTTAAATACCTTTAGCACGATCATCTGAGGCCACTGACTCTGTTCCAGTTTATTTTAGTGCAAATTAAGTAAAGAAGACAAATTTGCGGAACAGTGCAAGTAATTGACTTCCCCACAACAAGGTAGCGGGCCCTACACCCCAGCGTAAGGGTTAGTACCACCGAGGACGATGACAGACACACAGCAAAAACATATGCTGCATCCAAAAATTAGCGCTTGCGTTAAATAACACACTACGCACTGTAGGAAGGTGTGCGGGTGCGCCGAATGAGTCTACTTATCTCCCCCTCGCGTGGATTTGTCCAAATGCATCAAGAAGTTCAACCTCGGTTGTGCTTGCATTGAGGGCTTAAAGCACTGTGGACGTCCAGTACGATACGCCCACAACCACAAGGAATGAATACGTAATAACAGGACAGATGAACGATCACAGAGCTAGGTGAAAACCGAATTTGAATGAGGTCAGGTCATGTCCTGACACATCCTGAAGTGTGTGGCGTTCAACGACTGACAAAGAACCATAAGTACAGAGGAGCAAATGCTTCATTACGATCAGTAGAAAACCATGAAAACGCCACCCAACTTCACAAAGATATTAAAAATGTGGTCACAACAAAGGACAACTTCAACCAAATAAATGGCGTGATCCACTTCATTGAAGTTTCTACTGATGTGAAACTATCAAATCCCATGTGTTGAAAAAGACCACCATCCAGTAAACTACTCACCAGAAAAGACAGTCACCTCCTCCACACCAACGAGGTTGAGGTAGGTCAGCAAAGAAGAGAATAAAAACACTGCCGAAAGTAATTCTGCCCTTCCAACCACACCCGTAACAGCTTCCACATGGACTGGATGAAGTGCAAAAAGAAGCGCAGCTGCCATACTGCCCGAATTGTCAAGGAAGCATTGCGAAAATCGATAAAAGAGGTGGACAACGAAGGTGTGCAGAAGCATGTTAACCAAATGGTATGTCCAAGCTTCAAGACCCGCCAGAGCGAAGTTCCAGCGATACGTCAAAACCGTAAGGGGGCGGTAAGACTTGTGACTCGATTCGTGAGCCATTGGAGTGCCCCAGAAATCGTTGGAGAAGAGGATCCACCAGGGCTGAATGTGAGAACGGAGATCTTGATTATCAACAACCGCAGAAGCGTCGTCAAAAACGAATCCACAGGAAAGGCTGTTACTGTAGATAAGAAGGGTGAGAAGGATGAGCATCCCATGGTGCCAGGTTTTAAAGGAATAATCAGAATTTGAGGGTGGAACAACATCTTTCTGAATCTCCTTTGAAGGCGGTCTACAAAAGTCACGGTACACAATAAAGCCATATACAACAAATGGCGCTCTTAAACTTAAATTATACGATTTCTCGCGCTAGATATTAATTTTAGGTAAGTTTAGAGAAACTCATACCGGTTGCGTTTCCGCATTAGGAAAATGGCAACAACATATGGTACGCAAAAGCATAAAGGAGCTGTGCACAGCTCTGATTGGTCATTATGAAATTTTAGAAGCCGCAATATGTAGTTAAAAAGACAAACATGCAATTTCAAGGTTAAGTTTATGTATTAGATGCTCTTCAAACGTGTGGTAGTCCACATTACACAGTGTTATTCTACCAAACATTGTGCCTAAGTGACCTTATGATACGTTAGATTCTTAGCATGTATTTAGGTATTGCACTATCTACTTTTGGTGTTGTTATTATTGTTTGGCTGCTGTTACAAACATTCCCGTGTTTGACGACTTCGGACTTCTTCATATCAAAAACATGCTTTATTTGTTTGATTATGTACAAGTCGGTTTTGCTTGCTAAAGACGAAAAATAATACAAAATATATTGAATGTATTCACATACCTTAGAATATTATAAGTGTTTTGATTCTCTACATAAATCTTATCAATACAAATTAACGTTTCATTCTTGTTTATCTTTTTGAACCTACCTTTTAGCACCACTTCAATGTCTTCTTTGAAACCACTTTTCTTAAACGACAAGTACCATAGCAGCTCTTCCCCTTACTTTCATACAAAGCGTTACCCTACTTTACGCTGCTGATTTACCCCAAATCAAGGGGTTTTAGGATGACTTTATTGCCTGCATCGTAAAGGGCTAAATATTTTTAATTTGGGCATTTTTTTACTAAGCAGCATTGATTATGCAGCGCAGATGTTCGAGATTCGGTTTAGCTGTACCCTTGATCAAACGAGTACTTCTACTCACCTCGGTTGTATTCCCGTGTACTTTTGTCTTTTCACCTTTACTGCAGCCTTCTTGCTCCAGTTTGCTTTCCTCACAGATCCTCCTTCACGCTCTTGGAGTTTACTGTTACGTTAGAGAGGACTCAGTGAGCCACAGCAGTAAGCCTGCTTGTCCCTTCATACTGAATCGGGCGGTCAGTGCGCTGTCGCCTCTTCGGCCTGAGAATACCTGTCGTTTTGTGCATTTAAATGTTTAATTTTTGCCAGCATTATAACTATGCTTGGTGTGGCCTACTCCATAAGTGCCTCTACACGATTACTTTCCATTTAGAAGTGTTGGAAGCAATTCAGATTTTTGGCACTGCAGATACCAACTTGAATGGACCAAAGCCTAAAAGAAGATTTTTGTGGCTGAAACAACGTTAATCATTTGTGAGTGGTCCCTGTTCCACGAAAACCTGATTGACCTTCCCTCGATGTGAAATGTATGATCCAGAACAGTTGAGGGAATGAAGGGGAGAGTAACGAACGATCTCTCACTTAGGACGACTTTGGTTATCTGCATAGACTGGTTGTGTATTTCAAATGACTCAGTTACCCATTTTTCGAAAGCTCTTCAATGACGGTAGGACACTAACGCCAAGTGAAGGATTTTGTGGTCCTTGTTGGCAGTGTTTTTATTAAACGAATAACTGGACTCTGTTTAAAGCTGTTTTCTTCAAGACATAGTTGAGGACATGCTGAATCTTCAGGATTGACTGCCTTTGGAGGATCGGAAGTAATTCGCTGAAGGAAAATCATGTTATTTGAACAGCACAATGGTCTTGAAATCTTTCTATAGACACATATATTCAGGCACGAATATGTTCTTCGTTCAGATTTTCTTCTTTGTAAACGAAGACTTGCAGTTGTTTTTCCGAACTACCTCAAAGTACGATTTGATGTCTTACGTCCTACAAATACCAAGTCTTAATTTTAAGCAAGGAATCAAAGTGTCTGCTTTTATTAATCCAATTTCCATTCACTTCTATCTTGCGAATTCTGGGACCATCCTACCTGTATGCAATTAGTTCTTTATTTCGACACTGTTTGGATGCTCGATATACTACTTATAACATAGCTAAGCATACTCTGTTCCCTCAATCTATAATGATTGAATTCAGTGTCAATCAAACTGGGAACTGCAACCACAATTCTGTGCTGACATCATTACTATTGTATTTCCATCCTTTACGGAACAATTTTACTTCGCTGGATTACTTTGACAAAGGTAAGTATCACTGAAAATGGAGAAATGCAAGTAGCAGACTATCAGAGGAATAGGTGAAGAAGCGGCCTGCAGAGGAGGTGCTATTGCCATTAGTATTGCCAGTGCTGCTGTCAGCTCGTCTGGTGGGTCTGCTTTGAAAGTGGCCTTAACGATAATCGCCGGTGCTGCCACGACCGTCACTGCTGCAGACGCAATGTTACGGCCACTGCACTTTTGTAAAGGGAAGGATCACTAGAACCTAGCAAACATGGTGTTTGGCAGTAAAACATTTTCTACCAACGGGCGAGTGGGAAATGGTTAGCTGAAGGGCTATGGGCACCGCCTCTAGATGCCGCTCTACTTGAGCATACCTAAGCCTTGTACAGGTGGTAGCGATGGTCAAAGGTTTGGCTAAGTACTGCTCATCAGTTCACGATGATCAGTGGATCAGTCAATGTTTTCTTCGTTTTTCTTTTCGCCTGCAAACCCATAGTGAAAAGTTGATTTTCTACTTGCTTTTCCGGACCTGCCTTTTCTTTTAAACTTTTGCAGTGTTAATGTGTTTCTGTTCGTATTTAGCTCATTTTCGCAAAGTTTTTTTATAGTGTTATTAAAAATAAACCCTGGATGCGTCAAAATGTCTAGTTTGCTTAATTCATCGTACACCTTACTCCTCTCACTCTTGGAAGCTCTCCTTTCATACAAGGAAGTTGATATATCTGTGCCCCGTTCACCGAGTGGCCTAACAATTTACCTTCTCAGCATTTTAATTTCAGGAATTATTATATTCATTAAATCCGTCGAATTCTTGTCCAGCAGACTTTATGAAGTGATTTCCTAAGCCGCATATGCTGCCTCCACATCCTCGCTTACTCTCGGCACACTTATTCACAATTCAGTTTGCAGAAATCGTCATCTAAAAGAAAATACAGCATTCACAACACTAATTTTTTCTATTGCTGCTCAAAAAAGAAAAAAAGAGAGTAATCCGTTGAAGTGGGTAGAAAACGTTAATAAGGGTAAGTTGCCTAACCTGGCTGTCACAAACCCAAACTTGCCAAATAAAACACACGGATTGCAAAGATTTAAGTTAAAAAGGCATTTTTTAGCAGCTGGTAGTATTGGTCTTCCTTTCTAAGAAGTTTTAAAGACATTCAGGAATTATAGCATTACGTGATCCCAAGTGTTTACCCTGCTACGAAGCTAGTCCCCGTTAATTAAAAGCAAAAGGAACTAGGAGTTGCAGCCATGTCTCTACAAAAAAAAGTGCAACCATATGCAACAATTAATTCTGATCTGCCTCCTGATTTTGCTCTTAATTTTATTTGAAATTTAGTCATTTCCTTCCGATATTATTGGCTATTAGCAGTGTGATTTCAAAAATTTAGACCTCTGCTTTACTTGTTATTTTGCACGTTAAATTTCCTTTTACTACGTATATTTTTGCTAATTCTTAACCTTGAAGTATCAGATGATTTGTTTTATTGAGTCATTTTAGTGGTGCTCCTCTTGTATGCCTCAAACGTTTTTGTGCGCTTTCATTTGGATTTCGCCCGTCTCTTTTTTTTTTCATTTTCTGCCATTTGCTTTTGTTTCCTGCATTCAATATTTGCTCGAATGATTTGTTAGCTGTGTATCATTTAGTGCTTCAGTGCACGATACTTTAATTTTGTCAATCCAAAATTTATTAGGACAAAACTAACTGTTGAGACTTCCTGTCTTAGTAACTGACTGTGAGCTGCCATTCTTTGGTATTCAGCTTTTTAGTATTGAAGTAGTCTTAGTGCCTTTGTTTTTAAATGTGCACCAACTTTGTTCCATGGTATTCGTTCGTAATGCTTTTTTTCATCATGTGATTCCTTAGTGCATCTTGAACATGGTCTGCGATATTTTTCTTTTAAACTGTGATATCTTTTTAAAGCATTCTGTCGACTGAATATGTTCTGGCCTAAAAACCTAGCATTTAAAATTAGCAAACTCGTACATCGTCATTTAAATTTATTACTGATGGTAGCTAAATTATTTCAAATTCGAATTAAAATGATAATATTTTTTGAATCTGATAGCTTATTTTCTTTTTGTATCAAAATAATGTAATTGCAAATGTAAACAGAACTAGCATATTCCTTCCTGATGCCATCACTAGGCAAAAAATGTCAGATGTCGTCGTTACAGAGCGGATGGAATCAGCAGAATCTTGGGGGTCAGTTCCACGTCTCCCTCATCGTCTTGCCCATCTGTGAGTTCTCTTTTGGAATGCCATCTTTCTTTTCCTCTTTCTTACCCGTACCGTTATCGCCTAGCTACGCGACATGGCTAGTCTCACATCCAGTCATAAATGGCCTCTTAACGGTGACTTTTCTCATCGCCCCCGCCGTCGTTGCAATCTGTTTCTCGGAGTTACCATCCTTTGATGATCCGGCTAAGGTTGTCCCATGCATGCTCTGTAAACTGTCTACCAGCCCCGACTTTGTATTCACGGTTCTGATTCCCCTTACACTTTGCCCCGCAGGAGTTCATCACCATAGGTACGCCGATGGCTGCTAGGTTGTATCAACTTAAAGCTCTCCAGCAAAACACACTTTCCTTACCCACCAAGGAATATGGTCACAGCAGAGTGGCAAGATCGGACAAGATGGCAGATAAGGTCAAATTCTGCTTTGAGTTGCCAGGTTTGTGCATGTGCTTTTTTACATATGTGCTTGCCTCCTTCGATCTCGGTTACATGTGACTGTTTTTGATTCCTTTTTTCTTGTAGATCAGGGCAGTAATGAGCTCTGGAGTCGCTTTGAGTCAATGAGCAAAGTGGTGGTAAGCCTATATGCTGTGGAGGAGAGGATGAACACCACCTTTTTGACAGCTCCGGGAGCTGTAAAGAGCCTTTGCCGACTTCAAACGCGCTTTGAAGGCCTACCTGGCTATAGACAACTCTGCTCCAAGGCTTCTCTTACTGATGTAAACTCTGCTTGCTGTCCCATTTGGTCGTTGGCTAATTTCATCGCTTCTATAGTCAACAAAACTTCCTGTCATCAGGTAATATTGTAGTCCTAAAGGCAATTTTGGATATTTGCAGTATCCTCACATTTTCGTTTATTGAGTGCTTCTTAAAACATTCTAAAGGCCGCCTTAATAGCTCTGTATTTTTAGATCACAGAGGGGGATGTGAAGAGAGTGAAAAACCTCTACGAGACATGCAAGAAGCCGTTTCTATCGGGTGAATTAAAACGAGCCTGTTGGGACGCGACAGCGCCGTCACGTTGGCTGTGTCCAGATGTACCGCCACAGTGCTTCGCCCACCCGCACCTCTTGCTGCTTCTGGCAATCGCGGCGCCGCCCCCGTACCATCATCATTACCTTAACGGCGCTGGAGGATGGAATGTCACCCTCCTTGTGCTGCCTGTGTGGAAGCGAGTGGGCCTCAAACTCTGGCATCTTGCTTCCCTTGATCGACCGCAGACTCTCACTGATCTCACACGGAATCTCACTCCTCCCCTCACCATTGAAGTGCGTTTTTAGCTCTGCCTTTGCTTACACGTCATGAGTTATAAGATTGTAATGAGGTTTTGGCACTTTTGTTCATCCCACTCGCACGCTACCTGAAAAATCATAAAGCTCCTGTATACATTTTCACCCCAGCCCCACCCACGAGTAGGCAGTGATGCTGGAATGTATTTTGGGTGGGAGATCACATTGTCATGATGATTAAAATATGAATTTAACTTCCTCCTCTTTTACAACACGCCTCCACTTCGCCATCCACGTGAATAGGCAATAGAGCTGGGTTTGTACGGAGAGTTGGCGGGTCGGTACGTGGCGTGGGACAGCGTGTGGTTGGCGCTGGGTGCGGCCTGTCTGGCGTTGCTGCTGCTACTGCTGACGCATGGCAGTGTGGCGGTAGTAGGTGCCACCTTCCTCGCCCTTGGGTGGTCACTCATTCTCGCTTACGGTCTCTACGCTCGTTTTCTTCAGCTCCCTACATTCCCTCTCCTCAACATGATGGCCCTCGTTCTTCTCCTCGGTCTCGGCGCCGACGACATTCTCCTTTTCTATCAGGTAGACTAGCTGCTTCATCTTCTGGTTTTTGCACTAGTTAAACACGTTTTCCGTCACTGCTGCGTATATGTAACGCCCCGATTTTTTCGCCTTAGCCCAATCTTCGTACATATGCGGTGTATTTAATTAAATAAATTATTAAGGTTGATGGTACATTAGATCAACGAAATATTTGTGCTATGGTAGTTGCCTTTGCTCTGATCTCCTTGTTGTGAGTACTTTAAATAAACTTTGTTCTTAACATCACGTTGTCTGTATGGTCACTTACTCTCCTGTTTGGATCTTTTACTTTCATTTTGCTTGAGGAGTCTTTCTTTATTCCAACCCCTTTTGAACGTTTCCAATCTTTTCTGTCTTCAATTTTACTTGATTTTTTTAAGGAAAGTTTATTCTTCCTGAGACACCTCATTTACTCCCTCCTCACTGCTGATTCATTCACTAATAAATCATCCCTTTCTGAATGCATAAAATCCCCTTTATTTTTCTCTTCACTTCTCTCCCTATCATTTGCTGCTTTGGAAAATAATCAAATTTGCATTCTCACTTCTGCTTTCATTTGTCCGTCTTTATGTGAGTATTTAGAAGTTTGTTTTTTTGAGGACTTTTAGACTTCCTATTTTTTCACCACCTTTAATACGATGATTTGTCCTTCAAAATCCTTCGTTTTTACGCTATTATTTTTTTGCAGTGAATTGTCAGTTCCTTTTTTCTTTCATTTATCCGCTGATTCGTCTTACGAGTGGAAAGTGATTCAGACATATTTTTAGAATTTGTCATTTTGTCCTTTAAATAGTTTCTATTTCGCCTAGGCCAACCTAGATACGTTAAGATGCATGAAAATCGGCAGTAATTTCACTGTACACCTTTCAATTTAATCTTTTTTCTTGTTTCATTAATATTTTGGTACCTTTTGATTCAATCAGGAGTGTGGCTTTGCGTTGGCAGTGATTTCTGTTTTCTCATGCTGCGAAGGAGTTGTCCGTGCCATTAGCGTGGACATTTGACCTTTTCAAAGATAGGTTTGATGGGGCAACGCACATGTGATTTACCTATATCCTTTGCCCTCTTCTGGTACAACGGATCAACTGTCAGGATACTTTTATTCAGTTATTTAACTTTCATTTCTGATTTCTCGTGTACTAATAGGTCAATTGGTTTATTTGCTTGTCGTCCCCGTTATTGTTCTACTGAACATTCTCTACCTCTTTTTGAGTGTCGATTTGCACATTTTCAGCGTTTACTTTTCTCACTTAGCCGTCATAACAGTAGTCGATCAAAATGGACTAAACTGTGATGTACAATAGAAGATCACACGAAAACTTTCAAGCTCACCGATTGTGATGTGTCCTTGAAACTCTCGATAGAACTGCATTAGAAGCTTGCCATTGTTCCACGATCACTGCATGTCTTATGTTAATCGCCTTCCTTGGTAGCGTTCGCCCTAGTGTCATACTCTTGGAATTGTATACGTAACATCTTGTTTCGTGGATTTTAATAAGGTCACTCTAAGCCAACTAACGTATCCATCGGATTTGTGTAACTTAGGAAGATGCCAGATCTTCCGGTTTCGTTCAGTGTGCAATGTTCTCGTAGAAATATTGTAAGTAATCCTTTTTATGACTGGAAGTGCGTGTATTCAGACTGAAACAAGAATGCAATAATGCTTTATCGGTATATCGCCTCAGATTTGGGTCTCTATACATCCACGGAACGACTGCTGTGGAGACGTTGCTACTGACGAAGGCAGTGGGGATGAAAAGGCGGCGAGGTTGCGTTTGCGAGCGCAGCGAATGGCTGATACGCTGCGCCACGCAGTCCCCTCGGTCTGTCTGACCAGTCTGTCTACACTGGGAGGCCTACTGGTGAGCCTCAACTCAGCCATCGTTGCGGTCAAGCGCTTCTCCGTCTATGCCAGCCTCACCGTTCTCTGCCACGTCGTTTACGTCCTTGCAGTTATGCCCACTCTGCTCCTCCTCTTCGTCCCACCCCACCGCCGCCGCTGCTGCCACTTTCTCCGCCCCCTCCGTCTACCTCGCTTCTGCCTTGCCGACCTCCTTGTAATCAAGATGCGCTTCACCTTTCCCCTTCTCCTCCTCTCCGTTATCGTCACCTCGGCCTACCTCCTTTTCCACGCTGGATGGCTTACCTTTCCCTTCGGCCCTCTTCAGCCCGCATTCTACCGACCCGCTCACCCTGCTGAGGTCTATCGTCTTCGTGGAGGCGAATTCTCTTGGGCTGAGTATACCCTTCGTAGCCACCGTAGCCTTATCTCCCTCCATCTCGTTTGGGGTGTCCAACCTCATGATCCGCGCAATCACTGGACGTGGACGCCCTACGACAATGATGTGGTCGTTCCTCAACCCCTCTGGCGGGAGGATTTCAATCTTACTACGCCCGTGTCTCTCTCCTGGTTGTCCGCCTTTTGCTCAGAGATCACTAAAATGCCCCGCTCTTTCGCTCCACCCTCCATTCTGCCTCGTAGCAGCTTTTTAGAGGAGGACGCTCTTCTTCTATCACAAAACTATGGTTGTGTATTCGGCCGGAGTGTGTTTTCCTTCAGGGACTTTAACGAATCCACGCCGATGTGTTACCAAAACACAGCTTCCTGTTTGACCGCTTTCGCGGAAGCTTCATCAATCCCCACAGGAATGCGATTTTCCTTGGACACAGCGCGTATCGTCGGACTGGTGATTTCTGCTACTGTTAACTTCTCCCTCGCCAATACTACCTTCTCGGCGGTACAGGAATTCACTCAGCATGTGGAGACCTGGTTCTCCACCCTCCTTGCAACTGCACCGAATGGACTTTTGGGTGGGTTTCTCGCGAGTCCGGAGCTGACTGCGTTCGAGGCGTATCAGGACGTGCTCAAGTTTCTGCCCCTTTCGTTGGGTCTTTCTGTTGCACTGGCTGCTCTCCTCG
>NW_020170398.1:753811-757420 GCF_000524195.1 Echinococcus granulosus
ACTTGCTGTGGATCCTTGCATTCATCTGGCTTTAGCTATCATCCGGTCCAATGGGAACGAGGATGCTTCGTGGAAACGTCGATGTCAGAGGGCATTGGGGACGGTGGGATGGGCTGTTACCGGTGCAGCCTTAAGCACTGCACTTGCGGGATCTGCGGTACTTCCCAGCCACCTGAAGTGCTACCAACAGATGGGATTGTTCCTGCTCATTCTCATGACCTCAGCTCTGCTGCTCTGCGGCATCGCGTTTGTCGGCTCGGTTGCCTGCCTGCCGGACAAGTGTATCATGGCCTGTTGGAGAAATCGAGAGACCACAAATGCCGCGGTTTCTTGAATGTCCTCCATGTAGACTCTTATTTGGGTACTTACCGAATTTTTTACCACTAGCTTTTAAGATCCTCCACACTTTGTCACATTTCTTATTTCGCTTGAGTGGATGTAAAATTCTTTTTTGATAACTTCTCAATATTAATGCTAGACTGCGCAATATGGGTTTCTAGTCTTCAACTTTACTGCTTTCTATTGCGTAGTTGTTAGGCTTGAATTGGGCCCATTGCGTTCCAAATCACGGTCGTCAGACGACTTCAATACGTATTTCTTTATCCGCCGAATAGTATGAGTATGCCGGAAGCATGGTCCGCAGATGCGTGACTGGTGGCTAACTGCCGAAGACGAGGTGGTGTTCAATGGTACTTTAGTTGTTTCACCTTTACCTACAGCGATTGTTGGCACATTTGAAGTCCATCCGTAAGTGATGTTGATGAATTGGGAGAAGTAAACGGAAGCACGAGTTCGCGCACACTCTAGAATGTTTGTTAATTCGCCGCGACAAATTCGCTGAGAGCCGGAACAGAAGTGTTTTCTAGATCTGCAGACATCCTCCAGCAGAGCCTAATTAGGAGGAGAGGGTGCAATTCTTTTATCCGAATCTAAAAAGTGAGGCCTGAAGGTGAGTCACGAACACACTGCAGAGAATGGGTAAGATGAAACTGCGCCATTGTGGAAAACAAGACTTTACCGAAGAAGCTTTTCTTTTATATTCTTGATAAACCAGGCGGAAAAATTACTTCCATTCTTGGTAAGCTGTTTTTGGGGCTTACTAGGATTAGCGGTCTGAAATAAGGTACTAGGCTATGAGGCAATACATATATCCTTAAAGAGATATTATTATTTTTAGATATGCTGAAATGGTATTAAAAAATACGAATGAAGGGTGGTAGTTTCTTTATTCCCCGATAAATGGTTTGTAAACTTTTCCTGATCCTTTAGTCTATTTCAGCAAACGGTAAATCTCAATTAGGCTTTCGTTATCTTTTTCTAATAGCATGAATCCCCTTTTTAATGCCTAAATATTGAAAGTTCAAAACACAAAGGCTGTCCAACTTAATTTCTTCCAAATGCACGGTATTTGTTGCGTTCAGTTTTCTAGCTTTAATCCCTCATGCAGTTTGGGGTGCACTTAGGTCTTGCAATTTAAAAGATTTATTTTGGTTCGTGGTGACTGTGTTTTGGTCGAACAAATTGCTACCAAAAGCACGCCTCTCTTTTTAATTCTTAATCGCGGTTCCACTGTGACCAATTTCTTCCTTTCAAGCGGGCAGGCCTTAGCAATGAAGCAGACGCGACTACAGAAGACGTTTGGATGTTTTAAAGGGTCAAAAATAGGGTATTAAGCTAATAACAGTAGTGCTTTAGTATAAAAGTTTTTTATTAATGTCACTGCTTTCAATGCGCCATAAATTTTGAAATCCTGACCCCCCTATTCCTCGTCACCCTCACGCGCATTTTGATCTCGAAGTGGTATGTAGGCCTTCCTTATTCAATCGCTTGTTCAACCTTTCTGCTCCCTTCAAAAGCGGGAGGCATTGTGAAGATTTTATAATGATTCTGTTACAGAAAGACGAATTTTTATGCAACTGCGTGACAAACCACGCGTTGTCTGGACATCCCACAAGCTGGTGAAATGTCCGATGCAGTAATGGAGCCAGAATCAACACGACCGGACGCATTAAAGACAAACACAAAGTCGTGCGTCCCGCTGTTATAAAATTTGTTCGTAGATCCTGCCGTTGAGCTCCACGAGCCTACAATCCTTTCATGGCATGAGCCGACGTTTGCATATGAGCTGCCCTGAGGTACGTCGACTGGCTGCTTTTCCTGAGACTCACTTGCCACTCACTACTGCGCACAGCTTCACCCCAATCGCGTTACCTTTGAAACCCGCAAAATCACAAATCTCGGTTTGGTATTAAAGTTTCTGTAGTTCCAATGCCATTTATCCCCTCCAATGACGCACGAACGGAGTTAGAAAAGTGGTGTTTAACTTCTACCGTGGTCAAACCAAGCCCTCTCCTAGGAACTGGCTCACCACCTTAGTAAAGGCGACATAACGCAGGAAAGCATTTCTAGTGTTGATCATGTTAGTATTGCAGAAAAACACAAAAGCAATTGAAGTCAACATTGCCTGCTGTGGCAAAAAATGGGAGGAACCGTCAGCATCACCTTCTGACACTCTCAGGACCTCCTTTTTTGCATCCACTGGGACCGTGGAGATATCATCGTATTACGTAATATTTTAAAGAGACTTCGTTTACTGCATGAGGTGATATCCTTGAAAGCGAGCGTGGAACTTGCTGCGTTGCCAGTTCGGGTAATCAGGTGGCAAGGACTTGGGTGTGGAAGGTTTAACTTCCGGACCAGTGTGAGTGAGCTGGGGAATTCGGCGTGTGCGTACCTGTCTACCGCGGACACCGAAGACTCCCACCACGAGTACGTTACTATTGACACATGCTTGATTTCCCAATCATCAGGGGAATTGAATGAGAGCACGAGTTTTGAAGTATTCTAGAACACAAAATAAAATTAGTCAAACAGAAATGACAGACCACAGGTGCAAAATCAAAGTCAGATACACTCAGCAGCCCACTTAATAGGGTCATTCAGCATTTGAAGAAAGAATTTTCCGTGCACCGCTGACTTAGTGACCTTATAGTGACACAGGTAGATGCAATCGTCCCAGCGCCTCTTAAGAGGGAGGTACCTGCTTAGTGACCTCGCTTCGCTCGAAGTCAACACAGCCTCGATCTAGGGAAGAGTGGAGGCGAAGCCATTACGATTTTGAGAACCTATCACTTCAAAGTTTCCTCGTACTCCTAAATTTGCCTTCATCCTAGGTTGGCGTCTTCCAACATGCAAAATGAATCTGCACGTCTACAGATCTGTGCAGATGGCGCCGGCGGGAGCGTCGTCGGTGAGGGCAACCAGTTAGAATGATGGAGAAGAGTGAACGATCGTCTTCGTTCAATGCACCAAGAACGATCGCACGCGTGGGCAGCTCTGCGATTTGTTTTTCAAAGCAGATGCTTGACATACCTGGCAGCCCCGTTCTCCCTTCCGCTTTCCATTTGTCAGGGCAGCACATCAGCCAAATGCAACATTTCAAAGCTATGCCCACGCTACTTGTCGAACAACAGTAGGCTTATCCTCATCATTAGAAAATGGCTGATGAATGCTATAATTGAAGGTGACATTTCAATCATGTGAAAAATTTTCCATAATACGGCTTGAAACCGTATTAAAAAAGACTATAAAACTGATTGATGAATGTTA
>NW_020170398.1:757520-780623 GCF_000524195.1 Echinococcus granulosus
ATTTAAGAGGATAAAGGCTCAGAAATGGCTCCTGCGGAGACGGAATGCCACAAGACGGTATGAAGGGGCCAACTTCAACAAGGCACAATGGTGATGACGATGAAAAATGTCAGTTTTGCAAAGAACTGAGTCTAACGTCATGAATTTTGAGCCAGAAACTAGATTAATTGGAATGAAGACGCACTTGATGACCTTAAAATTATTGAGACAGCTATTACTGCAGAAAAGCATCGCGAGTGGACTTGGAGGTTTGTAGAAGCCCGCCTACATTGTTACCAGTTTTCTGATTTTTTTTGCTAGTGAGGTTGTGAAGCATGTCACCTGAACCCATGATGGCCATGCAATGAACGCACCCCAGCCCTCCTTTCCGAATGGTTTTCAAGGATTTCCCCTTGGCCGGGGTTATGGTGATGCATTACTCCGGTCCTTCGCCGCTGTCACAATAGAAAAGCTGAAGAATTGACCGGCTCGAAGCCTACCGGCACGCACTAGGAGCACTGACAGGCACCCAAAACTATGAATATTATCGAATAAAGAAACTTTTTAGAACAAGGTGGGCAAGAATTTCCTCCTTGTCACGTTATGAATTAAAAGTCATTACTTCTTCTCTTTTAATTTTATGCACAAACGAAAACTCATCTATTAATGATGCCTTTGAAAACAAATGAGTGGCGGTTGACGTGGACGTTTGAGTCGACCGTAGTGCGATTTATGACAGTCCGAAATTCATTTAAACCCCAGTATCAGATAGATGTATGACTGCCGTTGGGTTCGTAGTGAAAAAATCCCCTCTCATAGTCAGTGAACTCCTGTTAAGTCCATGATTACAAGTCGAGTGGGGAAGCGAGTAAGCCTGTCAGCGCTTAGATCCCTCCTCCTTTATCAGTTGCTTAGGCAACCCATCTCCCTGGCACTGTGCTAAATTCAAAACTATCATGAATAGCAGCAGTGGTGCATTCAGCCAGCCTGCAGCTTTCCAACTCTTGGTCTTCCGTAATTTTATAGCCTAGCCCCAAAATTCCTCATTCTTTGTAGTTAATAATGCAGCTGGATGCCTGGAGCTTCTTATTTCCATCACATGAGCACGACCATTTCCGAGCTCGTGATGCTGGACTTCACTCCCATCAACGTGGAGGGACGAAGTTGCGACCCAGACACGGATTTTTCCACATCAATTCAACACCTTTAGAACGGCACCCACTCCCGCTGCACAGTGATAAGCTTAATGGGTGGCCAGTTTGCCGAGCATAATCCGCCACATTGGGCACTGAAACTCGTCCAAATCCCCATTGACTCCCCTTGAAGTTTGTCAGGCAAATAACGGCAAGGTACGAAACACCTTTTGCGGGCAAATACTGAATACTCGAACCTCAGTTACCTCCTGATCATCCGATGAAACATTCCCGGCCTTGTTCTATGTATCCTACGAGCGCAAACACGGACTGTAAATTATTAGAGCCCCCCATAACTTAAGTATTTTAAATGGTTAATTACTCACTTACCCAGGTTATGAGCAGACACATCACCAAGCTGGGCCAAATTTTATTTACATTTGCCTATAAACATAACACTTTCACTTTCCTACTCGTCTGGTCTGTAGAAGGGGAAAATTCGAGGGGAGAGCGAGTGCGCATAAGCTCAGCGCAGTTCAAAAATGTGAGCAAGTGGAAAGAAAAACAGGAATGATAACAACAGCGGGAGGAGTGTGGAGCTAAGCGTTGAGGACAAGAGCATTAGCTGCGGAAGGCTGCTTGTTCGACGCCTCTGAGCACGCACGATGAAAATAACTGTGAATCGAAAAGAAAGTCTTGTAATGCGTAAAGAGACAAAGTAGAGGCATCGGGCGTGTTTTTCTCATCAATAATCTGAAATTCTTATTCATACTACTTGGCACAAAATACTAGCGAGGTCCATGGAGCTCCGACAAATTTAAAGACCAAGAAGGATTGATGAAATCTTCCAAATTATAGAGGTGACATGGCTACAACTCGCACTTATGTGAAGGGGAAAGATTGAGAGATTGGAGGAAGAGGGCTCCTGCCACAAAACACAAAGGCAATGGCTCACCTTTGGAGTTTGTACAAGCCATGCAGACAGTTCTCGTCATGCGAGGGATCAACATCGAGATCAGAAACTTTGAACCAGCGCGCAAAGTCGATGAGGTGGAGACGCATAAACCGGTGATTAGGAAAAGCAAGATCAGCGGCCGACCTTGGCGTGGACCAATCGTAGCAGAGGAAGAGGGAGGAGGCCACAAAGCGGTAGAGGGTTTGTGCTTCAAACCACTCGATAAGCTGTTTTAGACGCTCCGCAAAAGCATACGCCAGGGTGCTCCGCCGATGCATGACGTCTTGATCACACTTTCCATCGAGAAATAAGCGTATACCTGAGAGAGGAAAAGAGGAGAGAGAAAAGTAGCCAGTTGAATGGTTGGAAAGGTAGGGGGATGGAGAGATAGGCAGATGTTGGTTTGAGCGGATAAACTCACCTTTTTCGTAGATTATTGAAGGAGATAGTGACTTTCCGTAGAGACGGTCATAGAAGGCACCGTCCACCTGCAAAAATATAAGTAGGGTACCTCCTTTGAGAAACCGATTCCACCCCAAGGGAAAAACTTCTGATTCTGTTGCCATGTGGATACTTGTCAAAAACCTTCTTAAATAGAAGGACTGACAATTTAGCAAATGAAATACACACTACGTCCACTGCATACGGTCATGCATCCTCGAAGATGCAGGTAAATCGGGCTGTTTCGGCTAATGGGGTCGAGATCGCGGCAATAAAAGCTACTTGCAAAAGGAAACTTTGGAAGCCATAATTAAAAGTGCTTAGAGTGTTATTTGCTTCCTACCCAGCATTCTGGTAATTTTCTGCTGGGCAAAACATCTTCCAAATTTCACTGGGAGGTAAGTTCCAAAGTCTAAGCAAGAGTATCATCAACATGCCACAGACTGGGATCAGGGAGAGAAATTAGAAAGGGAAGGAGGGGAGAACGCACCCGAATGCCGGTGATGAAGAAACCTAGCTGACGCCGCCAGGGATACTTTGCCTGTTCCATGGCCATTTTCTCGGCTGGGGCCAGAGGGCCGTAGCTTTGCCGTCCCAACTTGATGTCCATCGCGTTAGGCTGCTCCATCTCCCACTGCATGTCTGCCATTGCCACCAGGAAGCCTGAAAGAGGTTGCAAAACAGAGCTACAATTCCTTTAACCTTAGGGAACCACAGTCAACGCTGAGATATGGGCACGAAAGATCTCGTTGTTCATTATTATGCATTGGACTGACTGCCTGCAGGCACTCAAGCGGAATTAGCTCCGTGACGACTTTGCTGGTTGTTTCGAATGAACAATGAAGGCAAGAAATAACAACATTTCACGCATTCTATTTTAAAACTATGAGGATTGTGCCACCCCCGGAAACCCAAATATGTGAATGAACAAAGCCCTGCACCAAAATTCGACAACAGGGAGTTCATCAAATGACACTTAGAAGCATCATTTGGAGAATATCGTTTTCTTCATCGAATTCCTTCCTACGCTTGGTGGGCTTTAACCCAAGAGTGTATCAAATTCAGTTGACTTTAACGATCGCGTACTTTGCTTTTTACAATCACAAATCACTGTCGGCATGACGCATATGTGTCACTGGGTTCACATCCGAAAATAAAGGCGTCGTGCATATTTTCTGTTGTCTATCTACCAGAATTGGTTGCACCACCTCACACCACATATGCATTTGCTGAACTGAAGACATAAAAAGTGATTCTGTAAAGAAGCCTCCGCACTTTAGTAGTACGGAGATTAGTTGAGTTGGGAACTATTAAAGTGGAAATTCAAAACAGGGGGGATTTAACCAACCCTAATCGTGAAAACATTCGAGACACCGTCACCAAATCCATTCAGAACGAAATTTAAGATGTTCATCTTACTATGATTAGACGATTTGGCAAAGCGCAGGCGTAAAAATGTGATTTATGAGGTCAAGGTTTCAGCCATAAGGGATGTGATGGGGAGTAGTAGCAGTGTATGCATCACACGCGATCCACATTCACATTACTAACTGGCTGTGAGCTTTAGCACAGTTATGAGCCGATAGCTTTTACTGCAACCTCAGTCATTTTAGCAAAGCAAAACCAGCATGCGAGGTGCATTAAATGTAGGCGTTTATAACCTTCGGGAAAGCAGGGTCAAGAAACCGACTTGGGTGAGGAAGAGAAGTGAGTATCTAATAGAAGTGATAAGATTACGACAAAATTTATATAAATTTCCCGCACTGCACAAACCACAAGCAGGGGGCAGGTTTGGAAACCGCTACATTCGTCAGAATATGAAATAAACATTTTCTTTTAAGCCTTAGGAAACTTTTCACTCATACAAAATATTTTACTAAACATCATTTCGTGTTTCATTGCTTCCTAGTCCCATGCACTCCAGAGTTCTTACCAGCCGGTTAGGGTTAAGCTAAAGTTAATTAAGTCTCTTATATCCCTACATCCAGATCTCTTAACAGGACCATTCTTACTACATTCATTGACCTAGTAACAGAGGTGATCTCAGTCCATTGATGGGCTGCCGAAATAGGTTGGTAAGCGACACCAATATTCGAAATGAAGGTGGTGCTCACTGCTGTCGCCCAAATTTTAATAGATTTCGAGCTTTTGACTTTTAGACCGCAATAAAAAAGCATACCCTGCATTCCAAGTTTGGCATTTCACATCAAGCAACCTAGTTACAGAGGTGGTCGTAGTTCCTTCAAGCGTCATTTTGACAGTGGCGGTTTGTAAAACCACTGTCCAGCCCTATCAGCCAACTCAATAAAGCAATATCTGTGATTTTGAATTAAATCGCCCAGTTTCGCGTGACTACTAAGTTGGTGAAATGGGAGAGTGGAAGCGATACACAAAATGAAGCTTACTTCCGGAGTCCGGTTGGTGAAAGAGACCACGATACGCAGGTAAGAAGGCTTTCAGACGACTGAGCACAGCGTTGTCAGCATTTTCAGGCGCAAATACCTTCGCATAGAAGAGGGCCTCATTGAAACCCTTGCGACGCGCCGAGAGCACCTTATAAACCGTGCCACTGGCAGTGTCGTAGAGGACTAAGGGAAAAAAAAGGAAATTCCCAAACAAAGTTTGCCTAATCATGTCAATGTCCTTTAGCAAAAAGGATCGAAATTAGGGAAGACAAGAAAACTGCAAATCAACCGTAAATAAAGTTAGCAGCAACCAAAATCGTCAAATTATTCGTAAAAAAATGTGCGTGTAAAGGTTGTTAAAAAATAGTCAGAAGCATGCCAGCCACGTCACAAAAGCTTCCAGAATAAAATAAGGTATACAGTCACCCACCCCTGAAGTACATGAAAGCAGCCTCTACACTGAAGCAAACTCCCAGCTAGCAGTTCGATTCTACGCGACTTACACTTATTTTTTAAAGGTTTCTCCGGATTAAGGCCGCCTATTTGACGATTGAATGAAACAAGCCCATCTGGCAACATTTGAGCAATCAATTCATCGTTAAACAAAAACCGTTGTTGGTTTTCCGAATCTCTATGCATACCGTCCTAAATCTAACAAAAAGGGCCACTAATCTATTCGAGCTAATCGGCCTCATAAAAGGAAAATACAAGTCACCAAATTATTAGTAGTTCAATATTTGGCCAATAGGAATGAAGGGCAGCTATTGGTTTCAATGAACAATTGAGCCAGTCGCACAAATGCAGAAAAGCTCAGGTGAATTATGGTATTCTAGGTCAGAAGTGTCTTTAACAAATTTTCAAATTGCGTTTATTGTCAAAGATTCGGAATTACAAAAGTATTATTCACCTGTAGCAGGTTATTTGAAGGCCAGTAAAAAAAAGGCATAGGCCGCAGCGCGTAATATGCATCGTCTTATTTGCCAGCGATTATCGTAAACCACATTATTTTTTTACATAGTACGTTGTCTTTGGGTAAATTTCTTATGTACATTGATGGGAATGTAAGACTAGGCAACGGATACTCTAAAGGCAATCCTGATAAACACCTTTTAACAAAATCACTTTATTCATAATACGTGCCAAAGTGCACAGCTTTTGAAAGAGAGTTTATCAACATCAAAAGCAGAAACCAACAAAGGAGAAACTGAAATTTGTTACATTGTAGTCGGATTCCTTCTTGCAGCCCGAGAAAGCCAGTGGGCTAGGGCAAAAGATGCATTTCAGACGTACAGAAGGGCACAGGGGGTAATGGCATGGTTTTGAGATTGTGCAGCCCGGTGGAAGTGCATTCGTGGGGCCTTAAGTGCAGACGAAACTAAAACGTAGCATTTAACAACCAATTAATGTGCTGTATTTAACGCCTAC
Organism: Echinococcus granulosus; assembly: GCF_000524195.1. NCBI lineage: Eukaryota > Metazoa > Platyhelminthes > Cestoda > Cyclophyllidea > Taeniidae > Echinococcus > Echinococcus granulosus. The sequence goes on from NW_020170398.1 coordinate 763,859, forward strand.
TGTACTCATTAAAAGTAGACAAACTAAAGTGTTATAATTTAGTAAAATTTGCAGAACGACCTTTTAAATAGCAAACTATTGCTCAACCAAACTTCCAACACACTTGGTGAACAAATTCCTTCCTTGTAAGAATTTGCACTAGGGCGGTGACCCTTTCCTGAGCTTGTTACAAGCAAAGATAATGGAGAAGAAAATACATCAATGGCATAGAGAAGAGGTAGGCAGCTACTTGCCCACTTCCTAGGTCATGCAGAAGACAAAAAGTGTAGCCTGCGGATTCAAAGTGCATGCATGGTCTAACGCACGGTCGGACAAAATTAGATCTACACATCATTTTTACGTAAAAACATTGAGTGAAAATTCAACGCATTTCTGCCACTTATACTTTGTAAAAACCCAATTTTAGTGTGAAATATATTTAGCTGGAAAAGCGTTAGCAAAATAGAAAACTTGGGACACATCTTGTATATTTATTTATCTAACACTAATAATTTAAGTAAGTTGACACTCCTGGTTTCTCCAACCATTATTTCTTTAATCAATGAATATTTTTACAAAGATATTTTGCCTTAAAGTTTTTTAATTAGACAAATAAGTTGGCCTTAGATTAAAAAGCCCATAGCTTGTTCTAACCCATTGCTTCTGCGGCGGGTCTCGCGGTCTCCGCACCAAGCCATGTTTTATTGGAGAGATATTGGTTTCTCGTAAATGTCCTGTGCTGCCTTTACTTTCCGTAAAGTTATCTTAGGTACTCCCAATTATGTGCGCAGGCACTTCGGTCCGTTGTTAAAGTTGAAGCGAAGCCGGGTCACGGCTTTGTGGAGTCTGGTGTGGTTAAGACAATGTGGAAGGATGGAAAGCCGCTGAGTAAGATCAACTTCTTTATTCACGTCTTTTAGAAAAACGTGATTAAATGTGTCGATTGTCTACACGGTTGGTCTCATAGCTAGTGTATTACGTAAACGATTACAGACCATGAATTGTTCATTAAAGTTTTCGACTTCTCCTTCATTGGGGTCTCGGTTTTGCTCACAGTGCTTTTACACTATTGCCTAGGTTTTTTTGACATTTGTCAGTTGTTATAGGCTTTTTTCTCGTCAGTAGGAATTTTTGTGGGATTTGGCGGGCTGTACGTTGAAATAGATGATGTTTGTCTGTTGTGTTGTTACCCCCGTCAGCCCTGTTTCTGCTCTAGCATAAATGGTAAAATAAGCCAAGAATCAGTCTTTGAGTTGGTTCAATTCATTGTGATTCGGAGGCTGCAAATCCGGGTTTGCCTACGTGAGTTCCTATTTTGTGTTGTTCTTTATCGTCTCGGCTTTCATTCGCGAACTACCTAGCGTGCGCCATCCGCCCTGTTTTTGCCTCGTGATATTTCGCACGACAATTGGTCTATTTACTAGACATAAGTAGCAATTGTGTTGTTCTGGGTTTAGCCTAAGCGTGTCGTTTCGCGCCTAGATTTGGTAGGTTTATTAGCTTTCACTGTAATCATCAAGGGCGATTATGTGTTCCGGTTCGTTAGATAATGGAGTGACAGTGGTGAACAGATGAAAAAAAGGAACCTTTTTCGTGTTCCCGGAGTCATGTTCTGCTACCTTAGGGGTACGCAAATCCCGTGTTTAGAGTAAACATTGATCTCAACGAGATTTGTAGGACACTTGAGAGGATTTCCCTTATTTTGCTAGACAATTCTGAATGCTCATTTATCCGCGCGAAAATCGGTTTTTTGTTTCCTGTTCATTTGGTTGTCCACGTCCATAGTGTTTGGTTAAAGCTTACTTTTACTAAGTAGTTTTTAATTCAACTTAGTCTAATGATTTTAGAACAAACGTACTACTCTGACAATCCGACGGTTTTATTTTCACAATTAGTTTGTGCCGATGTTTTTCGGTTAGTTGTAGTTGGTTGTCTTCGTGTTCGTAGTAAAAAAATTCCCGCAAAGCTGGTTTTTCATCAAAGTTCGGATGAAATGCAAATTGTTTAACCCATTTTAACACCATTCAGTAGCTTTAACGCAGTGCAAATACCCTTCTCAAAGCCTTCGTCAGCGTTTTCAACAAAATCAACAATTTGGCGCGGAATGGTGTGCAATTCACTTTGGGTGCGTTGAAAGGTCACAGAGACTGGTTTGTTGGTTGCCTGTAAAGACACGCACATCTGCATACCTGTACAATAGGTTGCATGTATCATCTCAGAAACGAAATACATGGGAGCAACGAGGTAGGGATGTTGTCGCGGCATAAGAAGCAAAAGACATGTCCATTCACCACATGCATGAGATCCCTGTTGTGTCATTCCTGGGTAGAAGTTAAAGCCAGCCAATCTTGAACGGTGGTTGGCATATTTCCTTGATTCATCAAGTGTTAATGGTGCGGGTGTTGAGCTTGTTATTTCTCCACAGAGAGTGAGGCTAAATTATGCAGTCTGTATTGGGAAGTGTCCTGTGACAATTCCCCTCCAACGTGGCTATCATTTGCCAGTAGGAAGTAGGGTTTGAGATCTTCGGACTTTGGGCCTTTCTGATTGCCAAACCAATGCCTACTGTGTTGATGCTTTCCATCGTTTGATCCTCATCCACCGGTGTAGCTGAGACGTTGTTAAATCCATTTTGCTGAGTTTCTTGTGTGACTACTTGACGAGTTAGTCTTTCGCCAAGTGTCACATCGCTTTGTTGGCGTTGAGTTTATTTGGTGCTGGGCGGTAACCGGCTCCTAATCCAATGAAATCGGATCCTATCGAAGCTTTCAGGAGATCACGTTTGTTATCCGAGTTTGTCTTGGTTGTCATAACTTTAGTACCACCTGCCACAACATTTGACCTGATACAGCTGCTGTTGGCAAGACCAGCATCGGACGTCATTGGGAAAAAACCAGTGTCGTTTATTTGTGACATCCACCTAAGGTGAAAAATTAGGGCCGTCAACTGTATCTCATTCTGGTAGCGAAAGTGTTAACCTGCGTTTGAGGTGGACAATTTGGAGTTGTCGGAACTCCATTGCGTTTTTTTGTATTGCGATTCACCTACCTTTACGACAAAGGTGCTCGCAGAAATCGAGCTTACGAGGTAATGCTGACCAGGGGCACGGTTTGAAGCAATTTTGGAATCTGTCCTCCATATTGCTAAAATTGTACCCCTGGATCAGAAGCCCGCGATCACAAAATAAACAACCACTAGGTTTCGCCGTATTGGTGGGGTCTGAATTAACTTTCCGTGTTTTTTACTGGAAATGATTGCAACCACTCATCGACATAGCAACTCCTCATCTTCTTTGCCCTTATTTTCTCAATTAAATGTGCCTGCCATGTGACCAGACCGCCCGGCTGAAAAATATCTTTGGCCCTATTTAAAAGAGTGGACCAGACCAGACCCAGACGTTCCATTTCCAGTGTCCCAGATTCCAGACGCCCCAACCCCAGTGATGGAGCAGAGAGTATTAACAAAAATAGAAAATAAGTAAACACTCCTTACCAAGGGTCTGGCGGTAGTCATGTGCATGCCGATTTCTTGGCGTCGTCTCTGCCACCTCAAGGCGGACCGCTAATGTCTTCCGCCTCTTTTCTGGTTCCTGCTTGCCCTCCGCTTCGGGCACAGGAAGACCCTGCGCGGTCACATCGATTCGGATGGCACTGCCAAAGCCAAGGCTAGACCGACTTACTTGTGTTCTGTCCTCCAAAGTTCTTATTATTCAGTAAAATCTGTCTTTTTAATTTCTGAAACAAACAAATCGCTTGATTGGTGACCGTTTAACTTACCGTAGTTGCAGAGAAGGATGTGGATGTAACCCGATGGTGGCGGCTTATAAATATCATTCTGAGGTCGCGTCTTGTGATGCCTCCTTGTGCTGACCTTAATGCCTAGCCACGGGTCAAATATCGTCATGGCAGTGGGAGTGATTCATCAAGCTCATTTAACTTCAAACGTTTTTTGTGAATAACGCAGTTGGGTATTTTTTTTTCTCTTTTTGACGAGATACTTTTGTCAATCCTGATGTATTAGCGCTAAGTGTTCTCCCTCAAATCTCTCGCGGGTTTGTCCAATTTTACGTCAAGTATTTGGGGGCCAAATTTGGCATCGCATAACGGAGACCTGCTTCTCCCTTGACTCGAGGATGTGGTTACTGCACCCAGTTGGGACGGAGGTGAGACGTTCGTCTGAATTCACCTACTTTTGATAGTTGAAGACTTTCGGTTTACTGAATTGGGCAATTGGCCTGAGTTCCAAACTACCCACAGAAAACTTAGCTTCAGTACTCTTTGCAACGGATTCTGTTGTAAGATTTGCGTACCAACGAGAGGAGTTGACTGAGTTGACCTAATTTGACGGTTTGATTCCGTAGTAAGATTAATATACACCAAAAGCTGCTATGTTAAGCGGTTTAAGATTCTGACAAGCGGAATGGAAAACATCTTGAGGAAGTTTCGTGCCACCTGTTATGCACTTTACGATTAATAAACACAGAAATGTTTTCACACTTTAACCCTTTCACTGCGATTGTCACGCATGTGTGACATGCTTTATTTTTCAGTTTACAATAAGAAGTGGCTGAATCTAAGGCCTCACCATAGATGTAACATATTCTTGATCTGAGGCTAACCAAATCGTCCCGATCCTTTGTCAGCCACAATGGTCGACGTTGGTGGCGAACTTGTCAAAAGGGAAGGATAGAAGTATGCATCTTAGGCAGTTGATAATCTATTGAGAGAGTGAGGAAAGGGAATCACAACAAACATCTCAACAGCCTTCTTAGAGCGGGACGAATCACGTCACCTCACAAACTCACTTCAAGTCTACCATTGTGTTTGCGATTTCAAAGATCCACCATGGTGCACTGCGGAATAAGTCAAGACCATTCGACTTCCCCTTACTTGTTTTAATCCCAACAAATTCGTCTGCGACACGGTGTGATGTAACTAGTTGGTATGCGGTAATAAGACACGCATGTCATATATTCGTAATGCTAAGTCTGGATAAAAAATCGATGTGTCACACATATGTGACGTCGACAGCAGACGTGTCAAGAAACTTGGGAGTTCTACATTTAATGGCATGCTAAACTGTGTGTATATAGAGCCGCCTTCCATTGAAACAGGAATAGGCACTCGGAAACAGAACTGTCTGAATTCTGCCTGTCGACTCGGAGAGGTAAAGAGCTTAAACCAAACTAACAATAAATTTGCTGCAAGATTGAGTAACTCCTAGACTTACATCATAAGCAGCAATATCACTTGTTTACTGTTTCAACCACTACCTGTGAAGTAATCTAGTTTAGCAGGAAACAAATTCGAAAATCAGGACCACCAAGTCATTGCCACTTCCCTCGACTTTTTAGTAGGTTTCATCATGGGGTGTAGTTACTCTTAGTACCATCGTCATTTGACTTGACTACTCACCCTGTTCCCACAAGCAAAGCGAAGACGCAAACTCACTAATCCGAATCGCAGGTACCATTGTCTTCAATAATGATTTCTCCTCTAAACTCCCAAATTGGACCAATGGCTGCGCTGAATACAAGCCGGTACATTTGAACCGCACGCGGGCAGCCAACCAAATCGACGTGCCTGCCTGTGCGCATCTCTCCGACAGCAGGCACTCACATGTGCCCCGACGGCACAGCAGCAGAAGTAGTCAAATGTCAAAGTAGGGCTTGCGCAATCAATAAAATGATGCGCTTCTCGTGATGACGGTCAACACGGTGTGGGGTAGGAGCGACTTCACTTGGCGTCGCTACTCACGTGAGCCTGATGCGCCACTTAGGTCCTTAATGTCGTACTAAGCATGTTTTCGACGGCGCCATCACATGACCGCCCTCCAAAATGATTCAAACATGGTTCCCTGTCGCAATCCGTAGTGGCAATTTCTCGACAGACTCACCCATAAGCAACATTGTAGTGTATTTAATACTCCTACACACGAAGCCAAATTCTTTCGCTTCGCAACCGTTTATTCCACCTCTAATGCAATTCTACTAGATTTACCGACTTCTAGCGGTAACTTCGAACTGTTCGACTACTTTGAAGAGTCCCCCTCAGCAAACATTCGGATCGTCAAGCCAAACATCGTACAACGTTCCGGTGGCAGTTTGGAATGCAGTAGAATCATACTCGACGACTCGACTCCACTGCCTCGCCTCAACTCACTTGAACGCTCCACAGGGTCTGGAACTGACGGCGGGACGGCGCTACAGTCGGGACTATCTGAGAGCGGCCGACACCGCAGGCCAAATCCACCTATACTGCCCCCATAAAAAGCGTTCTATTTGACTGCCCCAAAACCCTAGGTAGGCGCTAATTGACCACTTGAGTCGATTCAAAATTCTTCCCCATTCTCATGAAGTCAGGACACGTTAGAATAAACACAGCCTTGGGCAGCAGGAGCATGATCAACCGCGTTTTTAAACTGAACACACACAAGGCCTCGTCGTGCTCAAACACGCGGCGATCAGTGAAGCATGAATCACTGTTTCAACTCTCCAACGAACTAATCAACAACCATGTGCACACAAACAGCCCCGCTACAAGTACTCACAGCTACGTTGTCAATGCCACAACCCTAGCAGCTGAAATCATACACGTCGAAGCTGACCCGATCAAACATGCTGACGGGTAGCCAGAGACAAAGAGGAGGGGAATTGTAATATCGGAAGACGCGTGAACCGCAGCGATCGGAAGCACAATGAGGAAGGATTAGGATTTTGAATTGTTCGCTCCTTGAGCAGGGAAGAAGAAAAGAAGAGAAAGGGGGTGGTGGTGGGTGACGCGGAGAAGGAGGGAGCCAAAGTGACCACTAGGACTTGACGATCTTGATGGCCCACCTGAATTTGAGGTGCTCCTGCTCGTCATCGTCGGTGAAGACACTGGTGACGTTGTAGTGCCCTCGGAATAGCGCACCTGACTGCACCTCCTCGTCCTCCGAGCGCCACACGTAAGGCGTCGCCCGCGGGGCATAGCTGCCCAGCATTACCTTGTCCACCGCTATAGCATTAGCAGTAGCAAACAGTTCCATCACGACAACTCACATAGCTAACATACGGAAGTACTAATGGTCACATAAAATACACTTGCAACTCGGTGGGGGCCAAAATAGCATATGACATTTGCGTAGGCAGCTTCTGAAGGAGCCAATTTAGCCTAAGGATGATCTTAGTCTGTGCACAGTGGTGAAGGCAAAGCACGAAAGGCACAATTTAAGCCCGAAATTAAACTTCAACATCAGAGATTTCGGTCCTGATGCTACACACGTGTAGAAGTAGATCGCAACCTGGGTGTTGCATCGTCTCGATATGACCCCTTAATTGAAGTGGCATTTCACTGCCACTAAAAAATAAAAACACCAAATGCCCTGGGCATCAACTGCACTTTTTAAATTCAAGTAATTTATCTCCAACGCACTTTGATGCAAACATACATAACCAAGTGATAAAAAATAGATACCACACACATGTGACAAGGGTGACAAGTTCCACAACGCAATTATTACCGACCTAGGAGAAAATGACACCAAGATAACCGCATTGATAGTTGAGTGACGTGGAATTCAGACGCGAGAGCAGCACTAATGCCACTATAGACGAAGTACGCAACTTGAATTTTAGCTTAAATGGTGGGAGGCAGGTCAGAAAAGAGGAGGGAAAGAACCGCCATTTTTAAGTTGCACCTGATGCTAGATCAATCAAGCAATAACCACCTTATAACCAAGAAAAAGAGTCTGATTAGGGCTGTTGGTTGATGGTCGTGTGTGGAAAGCAAATAAGTGGAATTTAGAAAGCCAAATTTCACTTCAAGATAGCTTTAACTGAATGACAAGCCATACATTATCTCAGTGACTTAATTTTTATTTAACATAGGAGCTGTACACCTCTCACTATTATCGGTGGATGAGGATTAAACGATGGAAAGCATCAACACAGTAGGCATTGGTTTGGCAATCAGAAAGGCCCAAAGTCCGAAGATCTCAAACCCTACTTCCTACTGGCAAATGATAGCCAGGTTGGAAGGGAATTGTCACAGGACACTTCCCAATGCAGACTGCATAGTTTAGCCTCACGCTCTGTGGAGAGATAACAAGCTCAACACCCGCACCATTAACACTTGATGAATCAAGGAAATATACCAACCACCGTTCAAGATTGTCTGGCTTTAACTTCTACCCAGGAATGACACAACAGGGATCTCATGCATGTGGTGAATGGACATGTCTTTTGCTTCTTATGGGAAAGCACTTATGCCGCGACAACATCCCTACCTTGTTGCTTCCATGCATTTCGTTTCTGAGATGATACATGCAAACTATTGCACAGGCATGCAGATGTGCGTGTCTTTACAGGCAAACAACGAATCAATCGCTGTGGATTTCCAACATACCTGAGTGGAATCGCAGCCCATGCCGTAACTGTCAGGCGCTCATTTCAAGCAAGTAATAAATGGATGTAAATGGTGTGGATACCTGATGAAGAATTTATGTTAGGAGAGGATGTGCTGAAGTCGAAGCACTTATGATAGCTAATAAGGCAGTAAAGTTTCCTCCACGCTTGTCAATTCAGACGAGGGTACATTGCTAAATTTGAGCGAGCACGCTGGAGCACGAGCTGCAGCCCCAAACACTTCGAAGGTGAGATATTTCAAACCAGTTTCGGATTGGCTTAGCAGCAAACACCGATTTTACCATGAGTAAGAACGGAGAAAATCGACGAGACGTCAAGAACAATAAAACTTGATGAAATGATAAAACACATAGAAGGCTAACTACACACAAACGCTCTACCCTGGCAATAAACCCAAGCGAAGACTTTTAATCAATGCCCAGCTTCTCCTGGCGCTCGCTCTTTTCATAATAAAAGTTCAAAACAATGGAAGACAAGCTAGAAACTCAAATAACTCAAAATTTAGGTTGAGTTGAATGCCGGAACACCTAATTACAGGAAAAGCTTCAGTTACAGGAGGTGCGGTTGAAAAAATGAGAACTTGGACGCACTAAATCTTAAATAAATTTAAACTTACACCTAAGGACGCTTTTGGTGGTTTTCTGGGCATAGCGGAGACCAGAAATAATCTCATGTTGGACATAAAATGTGACCTGGACATGGTACTGCGAACCTTCCACCATCTCAATCGGCTTATCTTTAAGGCCATCTAAATCTGGAAAGGCACAAGACACAAACCATAAATATTCCAATGAAAGTGAAAAAGAGCAAGAAAAGTTTCAGCTAAGGGTAAACAAAGGGAACATAATAAAACAGAGACCAATATTTTTAGCTTACTCTTTAAATCAAATTCATGAGTGGGTCCGCCGCAGACGCAGATCTCAAGTTTAGCCAATATAAACTTTCTCGGATCATCCGGGACTAATATAAAAGATGACTACGAAGAAAAAAACCTACAAGGATTCACAAGTTTGGTTCCGCCAAGAAGACACTCCTTGTATCGTTGAAGACTGCTGTCCTCCGCATCCAATTTGACTAATTCATCTATCGTCTTTTTTTCAGGAGCTTTGTAGCCATCATCATTGTTCAGTAAATCGGCTTCGTCACCCTCAGGCGCAGCCATCGCGAGCGCTAAACGTAGACTAGTTCACCCGTCCTTTATTTAACAGCCGCCAGATGCTGTTAAAGTCGGTCAATTGTATCCATCTGTTATAAGCCTCGAAAATTAAACATATTGGTCTAGACGTACAGCTTTTCTTAATTATTTCTGGTCCGTAAAATGATATGTTGCAATAAACAGAATAAATGAGGAGATATGTGTTCACAATAAATATAACTAAAATTTCAGACTTTATGGTGCATACAAAAAAATGGCAAGCTTAGTAATATTCAAAGGGCGTTACTAACATGTAAAGCATACCTGTGCATTAATACACGTAGGAGTTGGGGTTGATAGTGCGTCCAAATTAATGGGCTCAAACTTTTATAGCCAATTACGTAGAAAACAAGTTATGAAGAGCTCTGAAACATTTTACTTTTTATGAGTAAATCATAATGGGAGAGGATGGAAAGGCTACATCCCCTACTTTAACCAGTATGCCCTTAGAACAAGTTAAGCTCATGTTCTTAGGCTTTTTGATTTCTATTCAGTTGCTTAAATACGGAAAGGCCTTGATGCGTGTTTATAAGATTGTGGAATTGTTGTCAAGAATGGAGATTGATCATCACCCCTTTAGCCTCAACTTCTCGATTCAGTATTGTATATATCTTATTTCCAGAGAATAGGGGAGAGCATGGAGGAAATAATTATTCTTGCATTTTGATTTCTAAAGAGGACACGAGAAGTACTGGGTGGCCATTTTTGAATGGGAGATGATGCTGTTACTACGCCCCTCTCGGCTACACCGATTATGAAGGTGGGTCAACAGAGTCGTACACCCAAGATGGCTGCCTCAAAAAAATATATGTACTTTCCCTGACTTGCCACAATGGACATTCAGAGATGAGTGTAGCGCTCCCCGCTGTATAAGATTTTATATTGCATTTTAGCAAATCCTACAATGCTAGGCTAGGGCTGTTCGAGACAACTCCTGATTAAAGACATACGGCTTAAATATAGGCAGATTTAACACTTTAATGAGTAACCACTCTGTCCTATCAGAAAGGATTTGTTCTAATATCAAGCAAAGTACGTCGGGGCGTTCATTATTCTCTAACCCCTTTCTGAGATCCATAGCGCAATTCTGACGACTGTTTATATGAGTTTAATTAAAGTGCCACTACTCGAACATATTTCAGTTATTCCCTAACATCTTTATCCCTTTCATGAAGTGCTACGTAGAGTGGTCCAATATTTTTGCTATCATCGATGCAACGGTTGGGGAGCTCCTCTTAATTTGATGGACTCGCTCTTATCTCACTTGCATTAAAAGTAGTTGGCGTAAACTTGTCCCTTCTTACCTCTGAAGGTATGGTCAAAATAACATGCATTACACACCGATTGAAGGGGTGACAGTTTCCATTTAGGCACTCAAAGAGATGGTCATTTCTTTTAGCTAGTATACATGCGTCACTAGAGCTGATTTATGCCAGTTTGACTCATGTTTGCTTGCGTACATTTATTTCTAACCCACGATCAATTTTAAATGTGAAGTAAAAATCTTGCCAATGTTTTCGTTTAGAAGACTTGTTTTTTGATTATTTGCAGGTATTTTTGTAATGCTGTAATTGTTATCTGCATTTATCATACTTGTTAAAGTAGTGCGGACCACCGGATTAGTCAATTTTTTATTAGTTTGTTCCAGGAGGCGGTATTATTAACAACATCTCACACCCCGAAGGTTGTAGGCCTACTTTCCTTTCGTCAAGTCGACTTTTGTTCATCGCCATTTTTTTTGTACTTTATGCTACTCTTAATTTATGTGGATTTCTTGGACGGATTCCATTTGTTTAGACTTACTGATGCGTCTCAAGACCTCTTTGTGATTATTTAACGTATGGCATTGTTATCTCCTCTAAGACAACACAGTGATTATGTCTAGTCTGTTTTCCATTTTTTCCGAGTTTTTCCCTTGAGGTGATAGGGAATCCCGTTATTTTAGATGCTTTGGTAGTTTTCTTGCTGATTCTTTGGATGTGATTGTGAGGACGTCTTTGTGTTTTGCACCTCAGTAACAGGACATGAATACATCACCTGCGGCAGGAGCGCTCAGTAATGGATCAGACAACCAACTTCAATCCCAACAACAGTCTAACACATCAGGCGGTGGGAGCGGAGGTGGTGGCCAAGAAGAGGACGAATTCTACCCCCTCGCGGTTCTCATCGAAGAATTACGTAACGAGGACGTGCGTTTTCGCTTGAACAGCATCCAAAGGCTCTCCACGATTGCGCTGGCGCTTGGACCAGAGAAGACACGCGTTCAGCTCATCCCATTCCTCATTGACTCAATTTATGATGTGGAGGATGTAATGGTCGCCATTGCTGAGGAGTTGGGGCGATTCGTTCCTTACGTCGGTGGCGTCTCCTATGCACCCTGTATCATCAACCCACTGGAGAGTCTTGCCCTTGTTAGTTGACTGGAATATTCTTTTTTCTTCTCAAGAACGCAGCATGCTTTATGTAGCGCATGATCTTTACCCTATTCCACATCCTCTTCATTAAGGCGTTTGGCTGCGTGCATTTATGCTTTAACGTCGAAATAATAGCGATGTCTGACCACACTCCTAATTTTTTGGATTCTGTTTTGAAAGCATATTTGTCAAGGGTCTAATTCTGTGCATTCTAAAGTTCTCCGTTTCCTTAACATTATTTCCTTCATTGTCTAGATTCATTTGTGCCCGGCTAGATGCACTTTTTCTCGAAAAGGCATTGTTTTCTATAGTAAGCTACTTGTATTCATTGGTTTTAGACAGGTTTGCCTCGATTCAGACATGTGCACTATCTAAAGATCTCGTGTCCCAAGTCTCCTTACCAGTGTTTCCAGTTTCTGAAAACCGTGTTTTTTCTTACCAATTTCTTGATTACTTTTTATATGAGGAGTCTATCACCTTCTCGATTTAACCTTTAGAGATAAAAATTATTCGAGGTTTGCGACGAGAACGTCCCATTACGTGCTTTTGTGGTGCAACTATGATGCCTTTTAATAGTGTGAAACCAACTCTACTTCTAGCGCTTCTGGCCTTTTTTCAAACTTATTATATCTCAAGCAGAATTTTTATCTTACTTTGAAAATTCACACATTTTTGCATGCTTTCTTACCATTAGCGCTTGCTATATTTGATGAACCATGCCCAAAGACAGTCTTATAGCTAACAGAACTTATTTAAAAATGTCTATGCTTCCTGAAGAATATTTAATCCCCTCACTGATGAAATTGGCGCTCCTCCAAAAGGAGTAACTAGTACTGTTTTGTCAGCGTTAACTAAAAGACCTAGTTTTTTGCCGTCGTTGTGTAATGGCAGGTGGAGGACGCTAATGTGCGAGAGAAGGCGGTGCAGTCGTTGCGCCTGCTGGCACGAGAACACACGGACAGGGACTTGCAGGAACAGATGTTTCCTTTGGTGCGTCGTCTGGCCGCGGGCGACTGGTTCAGTAGCCGCGCCTCCGCCTGCGGCCTATTTGCTGTCGTCTATGGACGTTTGGATGCCACGTCTCGACAGGAAATTCTCTCTCTTGCTCAGTCCCTTACCAAGTTTGTACTCAATTCCTACTCTCCCTTTTACTACCTCTCTAGTCACGACTGTCCTTTGCCGTTGCTCTAGCGACGACACACCTATGGTTCGACGCGCTCTGGCTGCAGTGTTGGGTGAGTTGGCCCTGGCCATGGTTGGCTTACCACCGGTTTCGGACGCCGCAGCCGCCCCCTCGCTTGTCGGAAGCGCTGTCGGTGGCCCTGCCGGCGGAGGCGGCATCAGTGCTGACCAGGAGAATGCCGAGGACTGTCCACTCGACCGTTTGTCTGCTGGACAGCAGGAGACAGACGCCACACCCACCGCTACCTCCGCCTCTACCACCGAGGCTGATTCTCTTTTCTTCGTGCCAATTGAAGAGACACCGGAGGTGGCAGAGGCTCGCACTCAGATTGTGACCTCCCTCGTCCCCCTCTTCAACAGCCTAGCTTTCAAGGACGACCAGGAGTCGGTGCGCCTTATCGCTCTCGAGGCCGCCGTCCCACTGGCCCGGGCTCTAGGTTCTAACCTCGCGGAGCAGCACATCGTCCAGAGCCTGCAGAAGATCCTCGACTTCAAGTCCTGGCGCTCTCGATGTCTTCTCGCGAAGAAACTCACCCTCTTGCAGAGTTGCCTCGGTTCTCGCGTCACCAAAAACTGTCTCATTGTGCGTTTCCGCATGGTCAGCGTTACCTGTAGTGGTTCTGGGTTTATTGATTATTTACTTCCTCCCTTGTACAGGACCTCTTTCTCGCACTTCTCGCGGACGACATAGCGGAGGTACGATGTGCTGCAGCCTCTCAGATCACCAGCTTCACCAACGGCCTATTGAACGGTCAACCGGTTTCCTCGGCTGTTGTTGCTTTTGCTGCTGACAAAATCAACAGCGTGGCAGCATCAGCCTCGATGGCGATGGATGGAATTATAGAGGGTGGATCAGGAGAAGTTGGGGAAGGCGAAACGGAAGATCCCTCAACACCAAAAGCTCTGGGAGACGCCGAGGCGTTTATTATACAGCGCCTTCTGCCCGCCATGGCAGATCTCAACGCAGATTCCAACGTGCATGTGAAGGTGAAGCTAGGTCAGGCGGTGCTTGGACTGGCCCCGTTGTTGGGCCGCGAGCTCACCGTGGCGCACCTCCTGCCGATCATCCTGGCCCAACTGAAGGATGAGTCGCCGGACGTGCGGCTGGGTGTGATCACGAGCCTCGAATTGGTGAACAGCGTGGTGGGTGTGGAGGAGGTTTCAGCAAGCCTCCTTCCGGCCATCGTGGAGTTGGCCAAAGTGCCAGTGTGGCGGGTGCGTCTGGCTGTGATTAATCAGATGCCTCTGCTGGCCGATCAGCTGGGCGAAGCCTTCTTTGAGACGCGTCTGATGCAGCACTTTCTTTCCTGGCTCGCAGATGCTGCCTATGCGGTGCGAGAGGCCGCTGTGATAAATCTTACCCGTCTAACGCAGAAATTCGGCTCCCTGTGGGCTCGCACCTTCTTCCTCTCCCAGGTAAGCTTCCCTATCGAAGGCGGATTTTTAATTCACGTGTAGTGGTTATGTATATTGCGTGTTATAGATAGCAGAGCTGTCGCAGAACGAGAACTACCTTCAGCGGATGATCAGCCTGCAGTGTATCATTAACCTCAGTCCAGTGATAGACGCGGAGACGTGCTCGCAACTCCTTCTCCCCACCGCTCTTGGGATGGACCACGACCGTGTGCCCAATGTCCGTTTCAAGGTCGGCCGGTGGGCTTTTTCCTATCAATTAAAATATGCCTGTAATCTCCTGGTTTCAAGCAAATGTGTGGTTTTCTTCATAGGTAGCGCAGGCCCTGGCAAAGGTGGGAGAGGTGGTGGGTGCGGAAGTGGTGATGCCGTGTCTCCAGCGCCTCCTTAAGGACGTTGATATAGATGTGCGCTTCTATGCGGCTGAGGCGATCGAGTTCCTCAAAAAGGGTCCTGGTGAAAGCGGTGACAAGCGGGAGGCGCCCGCGCCCGTGATGATGGACACGGATACAGAAGCTATGTTGGTGACCTCCGCATAGGCAGCTTCGCAACCGACCTGAAGCTGCACTTTTTGCAGGCAACTTATGCACTCCATTCTTACGCGTGAACGCAACTGAAAACTGCATTATGTATTATTCAGCCCCTACCTATCTTATTGCTGTATGCTTTTCGTGCCCTTTATGGGTTTGGCGAAGGGCTAGTCAACATTTCGTCACCGTAGTGGGAGCACAGGGGTCTGATCAACGGTCTTGGGTGCCGTCGGTGACGCTCATAGGTGCGTTGAAATCGCCCGGGGTCTGGTTGATGTGTCAGGGTCTCGAACGGGGGAAGGGGTGTTCAGGTCCCGTTCTGGATCCGTCCCCAAACTATGGTGGGTTGGTGGTCGCGTTTAAGACTCTATCGGCCTACCGGGATTGCTTGATGAGAGTAAGGGATTGTAAACCAAAGCAAATTCTCTCAGAGTCCTCAATGGGGTCAAAGGCGGAATGTACAGGAATCAACCACCTGGCCTTTGACCGCCACCGTCAAAGTGGACAGAAGCATCCCTTAGAATGTTGCACAGAATTAGGTTCACGGAATGATTTCGGCAGACAGGCTGGGGATGAGTGCACTGGGCAGTTTTCATCAGACACAGAACGGACTGAACCATTAGATCTAGTTTTGCATTTATTATCACCGCATATATTAATTTTTACAACTCAAAGTTAGTTAGGCTCAATCGCAAACTCAAATACCTGGCTTTATGGGGTAAACTAAAGTCTATTCTATATTTACTTGTGAAAAGTTATTTGAAAAAATCTTTTAGCAGACAATTTGCGCTGATCATGTGGCTGCATGGACGGTACAGGTTTCTAAGAAGGAAACAAATTCTGGTTTCTAATAAATTTAGGATCCTATTAAATCTTTATCTCACTCAAATACGACTTATCTCTGTCTACTTAATTTTCTCAACCAAAGAATGGAGTGCGCTCCGGTTCTGTTATACATGAAAACAACCGATCTGGGTGATTGCTTAGGAAGCCTAGTCTTGATTATGGCTTTAACTAGCTTGCAGGTGGATGACAATCTCAGGACCCCTTTGCACAATGCCTAGAACACAATTTCAACGGAGTTTTGGCACTAGCATTTAGCCGTCAGCCGCCTCCCAACTTTAAGACATAAATCAAGTTAGTGGGTGTTAAAAGGTATAAAAGCACAACTACTTCAAATTTCATCACACTGTTGATGACTTTCAGTTTTAATGCTACTGCTGAAATACACCCAACCTTACATGCGCATTTGCAGCCTCCCCCTTTTATCTTCTGACCCGTGTTTCCATCCCAGCACTCGGCGTGAATGGTTTGTTGTTTGCACTATGATTCTGCACTCTTTTATAAAATTTCGGCCTTTTTAACCTGTATACTAATAGAATTGGTCACTTATCCAGACGTGATGCTATATCGACATCCTGATTTCTAGAATTGATAGAAGTATGCAGTTTCATCTCTACGATTAGAAAAGGACTTTGACTCAACCTTGCTTATCTATCTTAAAACGTGCAGACTTGATTCGACATCTTATTAAATCAATTGCATCCCCTTTGAAAGGATTACCCACTTGCCTTGCGTAACTTCACATCAGATCTTCGCGCTCTTGCTCGGAATTCCTCCCGTTCTTTCTCCTCAAAGAAACAATTCC
>NW_020170398.1:780723-787258 GCF_000524195.1 Echinococcus granulosus
TCAACTCGACATCCGGAATGGAAATTCTGACCTTAACACAGCTCTCAAGAGTTTCTTTGCGTCCTGTCGGAAAGTGTCGCTTTCCCAGGAGGCTAAAGCTCCCCTGGCTTTCTTCGGTGGGCTGGGAGTGCTTATCTTTCGGTCTATGGAAACAAATGCATCTGTGAAGAACTTCCGTGTTCAGCCCGATGTTCAACAACGTCTGTCTGATATCTGCAATCTCTTGGGGGTCAACATTGCTTCGGCCGATCGGCTTGGTACCCTTCTCCATGACCTCCGACAGGTTATCTTTACTTTGGGGACAAATTCCCACGTGGATAAGATGGCTCTGCTGGCACTCATTCGTCGAGCTTGGTGCGAAGTCAGTGGCTCAGAGAATGAAGGCACTGACTTCGATATGCGGAACCTAGATAATAATGACTTCGGAGAAGTTGAGGCTGCCACGCTTAGTGACCTGTTTTCAGTCACCTCTGAACTGTCTAGTAAAAGGGATGGTGCCCTTAATCTCGACGCTCTCGAGTACGTTGATATTTTACAAATATTTTTTTTGCTAGAATTGCAGTCAGAAGGAACGTGGAGGCCTCGATTCAACGAAACCAATTAACCAAGCCAACAGAAAATGGGTCTGTGAAACCAGACGAGTGGTCACGGTTGAGAGGCCTTCTAGAACCCGTTTGCAAGAACCTCCAGATGGACATTACCCAGGTTGTAGATATGATATTCAAGGTGTTGAAATCTAGTCATCCCAGTGACTCACTCCAGAGTGAGGTGAGTCAGTTCGTTGCCCCGATTATTAGTTGCATTTTGACCCCTCGAATGTACAGGTTTTTTCCTGCAGTTGATCGATATGATGGGTTTTGATCAATTCGACACGGTGGCAGCCCTCATTCGTGAGCGTACTGAATGGCTTAGATGGTACAAATGGTACTTGGCCCATAAGGATGCCTTTACAAGGGATGGTAAACCCACTTCCAACTGCAGCAATCCCACCCAACGTAAAGTTAAGGTTCGTCTCGTGTCTTTGTACTCTCTAGATGTACTCTGAATCGATGTCTTTTGCTTTAGCTAAAATATCTGTGCGTGATCATCAAGTGGAGGTCCCATTAGCTCAGTCTTGGGAGGTTAGTAATGAAAATGAGTCGATATTATTGTCATTTAATTTATGTAACTGTTAGCCATGCCTTCCACCTTACAACGCATACATTTCAAAGCATTAAGGGCAGATGTGATTGGCTGGCAAAAGCGTCACCGGTGAATGCACAGCACTTTGAGGAATTAAGTTGTGGCTAGCGATCATAATATTGAAATTGAATCATAGCCTGGAACCAGTCAATAGCATTTGACCTACGCTTTTGGACTAATCGACAAGTGAATGAATCAGGATGTTTAAATAGGCTTATCATTCTGCCGCCATGTTGCTGTGTTTGATAAAGTTGAATTGCTCCGTCAATAGCTAGTTAAAGATTTCATCGTAGCTGACCAGTAATTTTCTCGGATACCATAAATTACAGCAATAGTTTGGGTAGAAATTTTAATCGTAACTCATATTTGACCTCGCTTCGTCGCCAACGGAACACAATGAGGTCGTGTCGGAAACAAAGGTAATTGTTTTCGCATTACTCTACTCATAGGTAGCGCAGAAGAGACCACCGTTACAGTGTTAGCAATCACATGCATGTGTACATTGACTGCTTTGCATCTTATTCCATGGCCTAGTAGTTTGCCCAATAACGCAACTGTCTCAAAAATATTGTCGACAAGAACTGCATTGTTAATCTGAAAGATTCCGATTCCAAATGGCGATTCACTTTCTCAATTTAAAAATTCATGACTACGATGTTCATCATATTATCACTGCCTCACCAGTCGATAATCGGAGACCCCATTAATGCTTTCCCATGGTCTTTTCCTCTGTTAGGACGCCAAGCTCAAAAACCGGGTTGGTTCGACTGCGAATAGATTTAATGTGGTGAAGCAGTTGTTGGAGGACGCAAAGGTGCTGGAGGACATGCACCAAGCCAGCCTCCTTGCTGCCGCGACCCACGCCCGAAACACCGCCAGCGAGGCCTACTACCGTTCCATTGCTACCGCAAACAGTCAGCAATCGCCGTCCAAGGCTCTCCCATTTGTCTTCGACATCATGGCCGAAATAATGACCTCACGGCCTAATATGAGGCGTTCTGAGGTGCGTCTCCCGCTCACATTAGCTTCGAATATGTTTTAGATTGGTCGTGTTTTGAAGTGGTTCTCCGTAAAACACCGATACTTCCATAAGTTTTGTGGCGTACTTCATTTTGCAATTTTTCCGACGACTCTAGACAGCCAAGAAGTGGACTAGCTGCTGACTAGCCTATGATCACTTTAGTTGGTGGTGTGAGAGGGTGGTTTTCTTCTGCTAGGCAATTTTAATAGTCTTATTCACTGATCGGATCAGTGAGCAGGCTGTGGCGGTAGATAATGCTGACTAGTTGGAAATAGCTATAGGGGAAGGCGGCAACGGATGTGTCTTTCTCATAATAAACGCTAAGCTCTAGCTTGCAGCGTATGCCTCTTAAAGTTATAGCCCTTCATTTCGTTTTTATGTCAATGACTTTGGATTTTATGTCTTCGTTCATAATAAACTCCATTCATCACACGCTGTGTTATGCTGGTATAAAATATCACGTGCCTCTCTTTTGGATTCACAGAGTCGGAGCTGACTTAGGCACCACATGCAACAGCTGCTACGACTACGCATAGTACCACCACAGTCTCAAACCTTTCGAATTTGAATCTTTGACCTTACCGTTCCTTGTATGTAAGAAACAGTGTAATTCCATGGATATCTTAGGCATGTTGAAAGAATGGTAGCGATACAAAAGAACTTTTTACACTCGACACCTCTCTAGATGGTCCTACCCAAGGATACGAAGCACAAGCAAACACCCGAATGGGAGTCCTATGAATTCCCTTCGCCAATTAGGCCAGGAGAGAATGAGGATTCAAGAGTGAGCTTGGTGCGGAGGCATTTACCCAACGGCGGTTCACTGGTGGAGGTCACGTCTCTCGATCGCGTCGCTCAGCTGGCCTTCAAGGGTGTACGGCGGCTTAATCTGGTCCAGTCGGTGGTGTTTGAGACAGCCTACAACTCAGGGGAAAACCTTCTCATTTCAGCGCCCACAGGATCGGGTAAAACAAATACGGCGCTACTTACCATCCTTCACCTTATTCGACAACACATTAACTCCGAGACTGGTGTGCTGGAGACAGGGAACTTCAAGGTGAGCCCAAATTTTAGAATCGAGGTTTAGACAGTGGAGAAAAATGTATATACTGGGCGCATTTTCGAGTTGACATTCCTTTTCGTGGCTCACATGAAGTAGTAGTCTAGTATCCATCACATTCAGCTTGAGATTTTGGTGTCTAAGAGAGGGATCTTCGGCCCAATTTTCTAATCAACCTCGGAATGTCACCATTTTTTAGGCCTTTCCTCGTCTATTACATTGTTTCCACAGTCTGATTAAAATCCTTTCAAATTTTATTCAATAGGCTACAATCGCTTCACCATCTCGGTTCATTAATCTGTATACTTGACCACCGAAGTTTGGTAATTAACTCATTTATTCACTGACGTTTATAAATTTGATTTTTTTCGCAAAATATTCCTTGAACTGCTTAGATCACTACCATCTGTGGATGTGTTTGAAGTGGCATACCTTGTTGGTAGATCAGTGACCATTTTGGATTTTGCAGGTGTTAATTTTATGTGTAGTTTGTAAAGTGTTTTCGCTCTCACAATCTGCTTTTAGTTTAACGCACCAAGATTCAGCTTTTTCAAGTAACATGTGGGTTAGCTCCAAGGTTAAAATCACACTCTGGAATCAAAATTCTCATCATTAAGTACTGAGCAGTCTGTTCACCGTAATAGTCGTGGTAACAGTGTACACTCAATTAGGCGGGTATTCAGGACCAATCAAAGTAAAGGAATGTGGGTTTCAAACTTACTGACGCAGTTGCTTGCTACATAGAGGAATGACTGCAATGTCAAGCTCCACTTCATGCTCTTTGGTGTCATTTTCAATTTTGACGTCGAATGTGGTTTTTCTGTTTCGGTGAAATCTTTCCAACGTATTGTGCTGATCGTATCCTAACAGGTAATCGCTGGCGTGTGCGTCAATGTCGGTTTTGAGTCTCCTTGAGACTTATGGTACATGCTCTTTTGGTTCGTTTTTCTACCTTGGATTCATCGCCGTGTTGGGCAATAGAAGGTTGGGTCCTGTCAGTCCCTCGATTTGTGATTGGTGGTTTTGGAAGGAATTATATCTCCTCTCGTTACTTCAGTAGTCCTGACTTGAACGTGTCGACGAATCGCTTTGTTTGCCAAATGGATTGTGGAGCGAATATGTGTAATGGCGTGTTAATGCAAAAAGTCACAGAACTACCGCAGCACTCTTTGGGAGTCTGTGTTGGCTGAAAATCTGCTGCAGTACTTGCAGCGTCTTGCTGTCTTAGGAGTGACTGTAGGTGCCATCTTCGGCCACATTGAAAAGGTGTTTATCAGAGGGAGTGATGGATGCCGTAGATAGGGTCGATGAATTCGAGATGGAAACGCCACCATTACTTTTCTGATTGAGGCCAATACGCTGGAGGAGGATGATTTTGGGTGGAATAGGTCAAGTATGTGTAGCTGAATCAACGATTTTCTGCGGCCGCTCATGGGGTGCTTTAGATCAACGCGTCTGATTGAAGATATCTTCGATCGGTGCTTCGTCCAGATCCAGTCTGTTGAACCGGTGAAGATCTGGTGTGTTTAAGTTGTCTTAGGTGGTGTATCATGTTCCACGGAAGGATATTCAGCATTGGATTTGTTCAGAGAGCTTCATCTAGTTACCGACTGCAAGTCGGCGCCATGGATTCCCTGATAAACTGATGTCCGAAGCGGGATCCAACTAACACCTCGCTAGATATCTAGTGCGATAAACGATGTTGTATTTCCGGCAGCCATTCGTATTGGCTCGGTAAAAGTTCCTTGGGCTGCATCCATTGCAAATTTTATTTGGCATATTTTGACTTTATTTCCTATACTTGTTGGTGTTCGCCTTGGAAACAGTTGGCTGGGATTGGACAGTGCCCACCTTTGCGATCAACATTTTTGCGCTGGTTGTGTTGATTGTGTTTGTGGCAGCTGAACTTGTCAAAATGCCAAGCCTTGCAATGAAAGCGGAGGGAAGGGGCCATTTTCTTGCCCTTGGCGCCTGTGTTGGTCGTTGAGACGTTAGGTAGATTTGGAGAAACTGGGTTTTTATGGGACCTACTGCTTAAGTTGACTCACAACAAAAACTTGGGAGTTGTTTCGGTCCCCAGGCTGAATGTAAATGGTGACATGCTTGGGACTGACCCAGGCGTTGGCGTTCGGTCTCTGCTATTCGTGGGGCCGTAGAGGGATCTTCTCCTATCATGCTCAGGAGACGGGTGTGGATGTCCAAGTCAGACGAATTGGAGGCATTTGAAATAGTTCACTTCTCCTGCGTACGTTACGTATTCCTCAACGTCGCATTTTGCTAACATCAGGGGATTGTAGCGCAAACTGAAGAGCGAAGACTGCTTCCTCAATATATCTTTCAGCCTTGGTGCAGTCCTTCGAAAATTCTGGTAGAATGAAGTTGGTCTGCCCCTCATGTTCAACCTTCCTAGTTTCCGTAGCGGAAATCACACTTTCCACCGATCTTATACTTGTTGAATCGAAAGTTGACTCTAGATTCTGAATCCAAATACTCTGTGATACTGTTGTTGACATATCGGCAGACTAGCGATTCTTTCTGACGGTAAAAAAGGGCTAAACTCTGTCGTCTATTAATGATAATTTGGCTCGAATTTGCTCGACTTATGCCAGTTGAGGCTTTAGAATGTTGTTCAGGCGCTTTAAAGGATACTGCTTCGCCACTTTTTATGAACTGATGTATATTTGCTTGAGTAAGGCCAATATCCAGCCCAAACCGGAGTGGTCAAGGCATGCGGAATCGAAAGTTTTTGATGCTGATGTCTTTCCACAGATTGTCTACATGGCCCCCATGAAGGCACTGGCGGCGGAGATGGCAGCAACCTTCGGTGAACGCCTGGCACCGCTCGGTGTGCGTGTGAAGGAATGCACTGGAGATATGCAGCTCTCCGCGCAGGAAATCCTGGAAACCCAGGCAAGTCTTTTTCTCCATCGGCAAATTCAAGGTCGTGTTTGAGTTTGACTGCATTTTTGGGCGCAACCAATCCAGTAACGAACAGCAAATCGCATAACTTCAAAGCACACTGGAAATAGGCAAATTTTGTCTCTTTTTCGAAGGATTAGCATTAATAAAATCGTTTTGGCTTCGCCGTGAGGTAGTTTTAAAGTGGATACAGGGAAGTTGGGTCACAATTATTCCCGTTCTCATTCCATCCATAATGTGTAGTTGACCCATGGTAGGTCGCCTCTGAGTAAAAATAGGCCTTTTTTCCCGTAAAGTACATTTTTGGAATCCTATTTTTATCCTTTTGTAGCTCTTTTGGAGTTCGGTTTTGC
>NW_020170398.1:787358-791377 GCF_000524195.1 Echinococcus granulosus
GAAATGCAGTGCCACGTCTCCAAGGAAAAGCATGGCATGATTTCAATGCCTCCTCTGGCTTAAAGATTGCTGGTTTAATAAGGGACGTTGGCCCTTCTTCCATGATGAACTGACTCTTTTTGCGGTTTATCACACAAATCGTGATTGCGAGGCTCACATTTAAATTTTACTACTAGGAAGGAAATAACACTTACAGTTCTTCAGTATGGAAAAATTTTTCCGATTTTATTCTCAATTTATGGGTTGGTTTTAAAGGCCGACATAGTCTCAGTAATTCGACGAATGCAGAGCCTTTCAAACCTTAGTCAGCCGCATCCAAGACTATGGGGGATAACTAACTGGAAACCTAAAATTCCTTTTTAAATGTGAGGAAATAACGATTGCTGAAGAGGTGGTGGTTGGGACTGTTGGATTTGCATGTGTCAGCCTTGAATGCGGTCGCGTTAGTTCGTCGTGTGGGGGTGTTAGCAATTCACAGGGAAGGGCCGGTACAAGAGCAGAGGCTGGTGTAATTTTACATGATGCACGAATATCCTCGGTGGTCCAATCAGCCGACTAATTTGAGGCATAACAACTCCTTTCAGAACCATCCGAGTGGTCCATCTTCGGGGTACCTTTTGTGCGTAAATCAATGGAGGTTATAATGGAGTAGTCTTTTGTCAATGACTGCATTCTGACAGCTGACAATTCAGTTCAAGCAATGAACCAACGAGATGGAGTTGGTGTATCACTTCATCAAGGATGAAATTGTCAATTACTTCGGTTAGTGCTGTATTTAACGGTCGATATGGTCTCTGTGACCTGTTGCTTCCTCGGTTCTCCGCTTTTATCGGCTATTTTGAAGGTCTACCACCCTTCAAAATATTGTCTTCTTGTCATGGAAGTGCAGGTGAAACTGTTGATTAATTAGTCGAAAATATGTGTCGAAGGTGCTGACAAATAAATCGGTGCGATTAGCTGTCAGTGGTTAATTGAAGTACATGAGCCTCAGGAGAAAATCGGCAAGCACAGGCGTTTTCGTCACACGGAAACTAGAGTAATTTTTCCCAAAGTCAAGAGTTGCTCACCCGCTTTTTTGTTTCAAACTAAACCAATCTGTTACATATGTGTGATGCAGGCAGTGAGCGTGTTTGGTATCTAAGTGGTTACATTTCATTGTTCAGATGTTGGTGACGACGCCGGAGAAGTGGGACGTGATTTCGCGGAAGGGAGCGGGGGATGCATCACTAGTGCAGGCTCTGCAGCTTCTCATCATCGACGAGGTGCACCTGCTGCATGAGGAGCGTGGGGCGGTGATTGAAGCGCTGGTGGCGCGCACCCTCCGCCAAGTGGAGGCCTCGCAGCGCCTTATCCGCATCGTTGGACTCTCCGCCACCTTGCCCAACTACCTCGACGTCGCTGCCTTCCTCCGTGTCAATCCGTGTCGTGGCCTCTTCTACTTCGACTCCCGTTTTCGTCCTGTGCCCCTTGATATGGCCTTTGTTGGCGTGCACGCCCCTATCTCCGGCAGTGCTACCGATCTCCTCATGAATCAGGTCTGCTACGAGCGCATTATTGAACAGCTGCGTCAGGACCAGCAGGTTTGTTTTCTTGTATATGATGAACGTATTGCATTACTCATTTAATGATTGGTTTTGTACCTCTTATGATTCCATTGTTTCTGCTGTAGCTTATTAATTGCTTCCAAAGGGGTCATTTAGCATGCATGCGTCACTTAAATTCTATTGGGGTTCCAACCGAATAGTCGATGGATAGAGACTCTACAGCAGATATGTTTATTACCGACGTAATGTTTAGCATGATCGGTGCGTCTGTGTCTGGCTGCTGGCTAGTAGAGCCTGTCTGAGGGCGAATTTGTTTGTGTCACCGACTTCAGTTGCGCGTATCTGCGGCATCTGATTGGCTTTACCTCTGAAGTGGTTATCAATGGACTAGAATGGTCGGAGAATTGTCACCGCTTGGAACCTACTGGGAGTCGAACAGGAGCATTTTTCTGTGGGAAACCGGAAAATTTAATCTTGTGCTCAAGAACAAGTTCGTGGTCGTAGCATGTCTGCAAACGACTTTGGATACATTGTTCTTCCACAGCTTTATCCGGGCAACG
The DNA here is from genome assembly GCF_000524195.1 of Echinococcus granulosus. Lineage (NCBI taxonomy): Eukaryota > Metazoa > Platyhelminthes > Cestoda > Cyclophyllidea > Taeniidae > Echinococcus > Echinococcus granulosus. Next base: position 789,463 of record NW_020170398.1, read on the forward strand.
CCTCGGAAATACTTATTGAACTTGTTCACGATATCGGGTGGTAGATTATTCCCCTTTATATTAGTAACTTTTTTCAATCCCCCAACTCGTTTAAAATCATTTACGCCTTCTCTTTCATCCTTTTACCTTTCATTGAATTCCCAGACTTCTTTGGAGGAGTTGTTGATCAGCGCTCACGAAACTTCACAGCAGTCATTGTTCCAAGGAAAGTCTCCTGTTCTTATTTTAATGCGGAGTCTTAAATGGCTGCGCTAAAAACGGTGGCGTTGTAGTTTTTTTATGAGGTCTCAAACGAAATAACGGTAAGCACTCTTGCAGCGCATGGCTGCGTGCTGATCATGCGACTTTGCCTGGCCTCCGTTTGTTCGTCTTATGTGTTGGCCATGTTTCATACTACCGCGTGGATGGCTACATGACTTTAGAGGGACTTGTACATGCGGGTAGATGGGTGGGTGGGTGCATATTTCTTATTTGCCTTGTTCTTTGGTAATGTTCTTCTTGTGGTTGATTTATAAGAACAATACTGTTATTTACGTGGAATTAATCATCATTTATTCTGCAATCGAGCACCTGTTTGTAGGTGCCAGGTTCCATCCACGGCATAATTGTTTTACTTGACCCTCACAATTAGTCGAAGAAACCCGAAGCAGTATATGTAAAGTGTTATAACATTGTGCAGCCAGTAGCAAAGTGGTGTCATCACTGATTCAATACTACTTAAATGAAATTGGACGTGTCATACTTGATGAGCTGCTAGAGTTTTTTTATTTTTTTTTTGTCCGTCTACGCAGGTGATGATTTTTGTGCACGCTCGGGGTGAGACGATGCGCACAGCGCGGTGGCTGTTGGATAGGGCCAGCCAGTCCGGTGACTTGAAGTACTTCGAGCCCCCATTACCTCACAGAACACCCGAGTTCATCAAACGGGTAAGCTGGTTGGTACTTTATTTGCACTTAGCGGTGGCCTGTGGTCCTTTTTTAATGGAGTGAGAATTAGTGAAAAAATCTGAAAGCCTTTTGTTACTTGCCGTTTGAGATTGTGGAAACTGTCTAGAATTAGAATGCAGGCCTCGGCACCATGAATTAGTTTGGAATTCTCAATGTACGCTGTTGGAGTTTCCTGAAGTGGCTTTGAATCTTTAGATTACGGTCAGGGTTAACATTACATGCAGTATCTTTTGCAATTGCTAGGATTAATAATTGGAAGCACAAACTGATGTTCGCCTTCGAGTAATCTTGAGCTACCAGATTTGACTGAATGTTGCGCAATAGGCTGCAATTCCTTCGTATCTGTTGGTGGGCCTTTACCGACTAACTTAAAGTTGTTGCTGTTTCTTTGTTTAGAATTTATTGGATGTTGGAAACCCAACTGACCATGGAATGCCTCAAAAAGGCATGGGCTAAATTTAAAGCACTTTTTCTTACCTATTGAACCGTTGTGAAGCCATGAATTTTTTCTCCTATTTGGAACACTTTTTTAGGCTGGACTCATCCGACCTAATTGAATAGAGGCTGCTTCATAACTTGGAACCTAGAGTCTACTATATCCACCAAACTAACTTGACTGAGTGGTCTAGAATTTGCTGTATTTTCTAACACAACTCTCGGTGTCTACTGTTGCTGTAACTTAGTCCAGAAGGAAGTTAACCAGCCCAGAATGCTTAGTATCGGGTCAGTAGCTTTGATCGCTAAAAGTGCGTGGGAAAATTTGAAATTCTTAGCTTCTTTTACTTGGACGCCTCGAAACATTCCATGCTTTTAGTGCTCTGATTTAATTCTGCGAATTAGCTTGGTGCTGTGTGTATTTGCAAATAGCAAGGTAACCAAATGACGTCGTAGAGTCTCCTAGTAGCAGATAAATTTGACCATCTTCTCCTCCATTTCTATCTCAGTAGTTGCTTCTCCTAACTAACTAC
>NW_020170398.1:791477-795263 GCF_000524195.1 Echinococcus granulosus
TCAACAGACTTGAACCACCAAGCTGTGGGGGACACTGCAACCTTTGGAAGGCTTTTTACAACTTGAGGTACAACAGCCTAAGTTCGTGAATCTGGTAGAACTTGCAATACTTATTGACGTGATTCTGTAAAGTAGCTCAGGGTGAAGTGGAATTGTCTGGGAATTGTGGAGTTTGTTGGCATATGCAAATGAAATAATCCAAAGTCGCAGATATGCATCGATTCACCCTTTTTAATCAACCTCTCTTAATAAAAGCACTTAAAGTGGCCCGACTTTCTTTGGTTTTGCACAATGAGCTGGGAATCTTCTCTTTACTCCCCTCTTAAGATTGCTCGAGTTTCGGATCTGGCACTGCGTGAATTGGCCCCTCGAGGCATAGGCTGCCATCACGCGGGGATGCTGCGACCCGACCGCACCTTGGTAGAGCGCCTTTTCAGGGAGGGCGCGCTGAGGGTACTGGTGTGCACCGCCACCCTCGCCTGGGGAGTCAATCTGCCTGCCCATGCAGTGGTCATTAAGGGTACCCGCATTTACGATCCCGACCGCTCAGACTATGTCGATCTCGACATCCTCGATGTCCTTCAGGTGCGCGCCTCTCTTATCGTTTAGTCCCTGATTCACCGACTTACTTTTTATACTAATTTAACGTGTCAAATACCAAGTTGCGTATCCATACTTAAAGTTATTGACTTTAATCGGCCGATCCCCACTTTGACTGGATGGATTGACATTGCTGTAAATTTACCTCCCACCTGACTAGCCTACTAGCGGGTGGGTGGGTTAGTTTCAACTCCAAGTTAATCCCTATTGCTTTGCGGCATTTTGACTTAACTTGTCATCTGATTCTAAGTTCCTACGTCTCTATGATTGACAATAATGGCATTTAAAGTACCAGACCGGTTAGACATAGCTCTGATTGGATAGACCTATACGTCTTTTAATAATTTTAATCCTCAACTGCTTGATTGCGTGAACAATCATAAATCGGTCTAACTAGAATTTCTTAGTTTCTGTTCAATCAAATCCACGGAATTTCGGAAGATCTGCCCTCAATTCATTTTTGAGTGGTCTACATCTGTTACTTGCCTCTGGTAGCCTAAAACCTTCATTTTTTAAATTGAACCTTAGACATCTATGAGATAACTCCAAATTCTTAGTTCTGCATGGAATTCCAAAGTCCCTGCTCTTTCTGGACCGTCTCCTGGTGGTCTGAGTCGTTCAACTCGGTTCTTTTGGAGCACCGTTTCCTGATGCTTAACCATTTGATAAAATCTCCTTATTTAGTTTTCATTAATGAGGTTCATCGAATTGGTACGAAGGCCTTCGTGATCTTGTCGATTATTGCCAAGGCGCAATTCAACTAAGGTTCAGCTTACCTCATTACCATGCGTGTGTGATGTATAGCTAATCCCATTCTTACAATCGCCTTGTTCAGATTTTCGGACGCGCGGGCAGGCCTCAGTTCGATAGGTTTGGTCTGGCCACGATTATCACGACGCGTGACAAATTGGACCACTACGTTCGTCTTGTAACCAATCAGGTTCCAATTGAAAGCAATCTTCTGAAAAATCTCAACGATCATCTTAACGCCGAGGTAAAGTGTTGTTATCATTGCTACTTAGGAAGTACTCAATGACTATTGTTTATGATCAAAACGTTGGTGGGGTTTTGTTCAGATTGCCCTCGGAACGGTGTCCAACGTATCAGAAGCGGTCACGTGGCTTTCGTACACCTACCTTTTCGTCCGGCTCACCAAATCGCCCCTCCATTATGGCATCACTCCAGCCATGCTCTCGGTGCGTTAAATCGCTGCTCAAATGGCCTACTTGGCTTGCCATCAACGAGGTTTCACTTTCTCCCTTAGGAGGACCCTGATTTGACGCATTTTCTTACTAAAGTGGTTGAGGAGGCAGCGACAGCTCTGGACGATGCAGAGATGATTCGTTTCGAGCCCTCCACTGGGCAAATGGCTTCCACTGACCGGGGACGCACAGCATCGCTATACTACATCAGCTACGCCACCGCCGCTCTCGTTCGTCAGCGTCTACACGCGCTGATGCGATTGCAGGATCTTATCGGACTGGTTGCAGAGGCCTCCGAGTTCGCGCAGATGAAGGTGCGCGACGAAGAGGAGGCTGAGTTACAATGCCTTCGCGACGAGGCCTGTCGGGTAGTAGTGAAGAACCCCGGCACAGTGGAGGGTACTCTTGGTGTCAAAGTCAATGTGTTGCTGCAGGCACATATCTCTCGAGCTCGACCGACCACCCATTCCCTTGTCTCGGATATGTTCTATGTACAGCAGAATGCGGGAAGGTTAGCGAGATACACTTTTGAGATTGCGTTGAGACTCGCGTGGTCCGTTTGTGCCACCTCTGCGCATCGTCTATCTAAGGTAAGTTTTTTGGAGTTTCCCATCTCATTCTCCTTCTTTTCATCTTCTTAATCCATTCCAATGTCTTGTAGATGATTGAGCATCGCCTGTGGTACGATGAGACCCCGCTTTGGCAGTTCATCGACTCGAATGTGGAGGGTTGCCGGTTATTGGATCGCGTAGATGACCTGTCTCTACGCGTGGACAGGATTCGGGAGTTGGATCCCAGTGAGCTAAGTAGGTTTCTCACTTTATGTTGATGTTTCCTCTTAAGTTTACCGGTTTGAATTCCCTTTTTATTTTATTCACACGCGAACCGACGGATTACGAATCGGTAGGCCCTTAAAGGCCTTACGGATATTAACTTTCCGCTTTGTTTATGATTACTCTCCTGTAACGACAGCCACAACAGTATTGAGGTTTTTCCGTCACATCGAGAAGGTCTCGTAGATTTCATTAGGCTTCTTCGCATTCCAGCTGTCGAGCTGCTTCCGAAGACACTATTATCAGAGTAGACGTACCTGGAAGCGATTTTATTGCTTCTGTGAGATTTGTTTTCTGGGCGGCTAAAACGGCCCGTTGTGTCACTCTATTACGACAGCTCCACTACGTGTCCATTTTTCTCATTCTGTTTTCTAACAAAATTCCTTAATTTGACGAATTTTGCTGCATTTCATTGTTTTGAATTCCCTTCATCCTCTTCCCTTCGCTAGACGGCATTCTGCATTACCAGGGCTTGCGCGGTGCCGAGTACGTCTGTCGACTGGCCAGTTATTTGCCATTGCTCACGCTGGTTGTGGATGCTCAACCGGTCACTCGCAACATCCTCCGCATCACTGTCCGCCTCACTGCCGACTTCACCTGGATAGATCGCCACCACGGCAACGGTAGTGCTTTGCTCTACTGGCTGTGGGTAGAAGATCCCGATGACGCCTGCATCTACCACTCAGAGGCCTTCGCATTGACCAAGAAGATGGTTGGTCGAAACTATCTGCTGTATTGTGCCCTCTAAATGTGGATTTTATTCCTCCACCTGTCTCGGTTCCATTACAGATGGTAAAGGCGAAAGGTGGACCACTGACAGAACTGGTCTTCACTATCCCTATCCACGAACCTCTGCCTTCGCAATACCTTGTTCGCTGCATATCGGACCGATATTTGGGTGTGGAAACTCTTGCTCCTGTACACTTGCGCAATATCCTTCTGCCTCAGGCCGATCCTCCCCACAGTGGTAAACGATTGTTCCTTCTTCATCGAAAACAAGTAGGAAGTAATTGCTTAATCAACTACATACTCCATTAACTCACAGATCTCCTACCGTTGGATCCACTACCAATAAAGGCATTGAATAACCAGCATTACGAAGCGCTCTACTCCTTCACACATTTCAATCCCATACCAGACGCAAGTGTTTC
>NW_020170398.1:795363-807645 GCF_000524195.1 Echinococcus granulosus
ATCAGGATGTCAACGTGTTACTGGGGGCACCGACGGGTTCAGGAAAAACGGCGATGGCCGAACTCGCAATGTTCCGTGTTTTTAATACAACTCCAGAGAAAAAGGTAATTGCTTTCATTTATCAAGTTATTCCTTTTTGCTAGTGTGTCTACATTGCCCCGTTGAAAGCGCTTGTGCGAGAACGGGTGGACGATTGGTCCGTTCAGATTGGCAAAAAACTCGGAAAGCGGTGAGTCGGTACCATTTAGTCCTTGTCAATTTGTTTCATATTTCTTTAATGGGAGGTAAAACTTGAGTCGCAAATTGCTCGGTTAATATCACTGATAGATCAGTAATTAGAAAGGGGCTAAATCCTATTTGTAAGGGTATTTTTGCTGGCAGTTTGTATGTGGCAATATTTCAATATCTGCAGCGTGGTTGAGCTGACGGGCGATGTGAGTCCAGATGCCAGTCTCCTACGAAATGCGGATGTAATTGTGTCAACACCGGAGAAGTGGGATGGTGTTTCACGAAGTTGGCGACAGCGCAACTACGTCCGTCAGATTGCTCTCATCGTGATCGATGAGATCCACATGGTTGGGGAGGATCGTGGTCCCGTTATAGAAGTGAGTTCGCTCGCTTATTTTTAACTCCATTAGTCTGTTCGAAAAGTGTGTAATTTCTGATTGTCAAGACTCCTCCTTCCCAAGCTTTCAGATTGTTTGCTTCCTTTTTTCAGGCGATTGTATCGCGAGCCAACTTCATCGCAAATCAGTTGAACACACGAGTTCGCATCGTGGGTCTATCGACTGCGCTTGCTAATGCGGTAGACATGGCGGTGTGGCTACGGGTGCCCCTCACTCCGCTCGGTGTGGAGAGCGGCTGCAGTGGACGCGGCCTTTTCAACTTCCGGCCTTCCGTCCGTCCGGTGCCTCTAGAAGTTCACATTCAGGCTTTTCCTGGTCGTCATTACTGCCCCCGCATGGCTCTGATGAACAAACCCATCTTCCAAGGTATGACTTTTTGATTATTCTGATTTAGCCACATGACATCAATGTGTGGTGTTTGTTGTTGCAATTCCTTTGTCTGATTCAGCAGCAGCAATTCAGTCCCATTAGCTTAGAATCGGAATGCATAGCAAACAAGTTATTTGGGAAGCCGCATTTATTTAATTTATTGCGTTTATCATGGTTCCAAGTATGCAAGGATTTCAAGGAGACTGAAGGCAAGGAGACGGCTGAGGGGGAAAGTATTAGTAGTAGCAACAATAGGAATGCAGTGGTGGTTGTTAGCATACCATTCAGTGATGGAGGCGAAGGTGATCCAAGGAGGGGTAGAAAAAAGTTGAGAGTTTCGGAGAGGGGGAGGAAACGGCGAAAAAGTGGGCGACAAGTAGTGGCAGGGTTTTGGGAGTAGAAATTATTTTGCAACTTCGGCTAATCAGACGTGTCAATTATTTGCGATGGAAGCATCACTACTGGTGGAACTAAAGTATTATTTATTTATTTAACCTAACAGCAATTCAAAGTCACTCGGCAGAGAAGCCGGTGTTGGTTTTCGTGGCGAGTCGGCGGCAGACAAGACGGACGGCGTTCGATTTGATCAGCCACGCCTCATCGGACTTTTTGCCGCGTCGATGGCTTCACATGGATGTTGACGAGGCAGGTCTTTGCTCTTTGCCTGGGTCGGTGACCAATCAAACATCCACTCAATCGACTTTCTTTTATTCACTGTGTTAGATGGAGGCCTTGGCATCGACGATGAGAGACCAAAACCTTCAAATAACCCTCCCCTACGGCATCGGTATTCATCACGCCGGCCTGCGTGAAAACGATAGGCGGATTGTGGAAGAGCTCTTTGTCAATCAAAAAATTCAGGTAGATTTTCTTTTTTTACAAAACGTATTCCAACTTTCCACACTGGACTCACTTGATACGTCGGCACTCACTATAATCGGTTCCCAATTTTTCCCATTCTAAAGGTGCTGATTGCCACGTCTACACTGGCATGGGGTGTCAATTTTCCCGCTCACCTGGTGATTGTCAAGGGAACGGAATATTTCGATGGAAAAACGAAGCGATATGTCGACTACCCCATCACTGGTATATTAAATGTATTCATGTTTCCCTTTTTCAATCCTGTGTTTGTATACATTTACGTGACTAGTGCCAAAGTTTATATTCTACTGCTGTTTCTCCGACGACACTTTTCTTTGGTCACCATCGATTAATTTCAGTTATTAACGTCTGCATCGTTATGAATGTGGGTTCGTTGGTCGTTCACATCAGTGGACTGGAAATAGGCCCATGGTTGTCTGTGGATGAGTTCATTCGTTGATAAAAATGCTTTTTTGTATGTGGGAGTAGCCATTCAGTCGCAAGCCTCATACGTATTTAGTGGTGATAATGATGACGTGTAAACTCAAGTGTTGGTGCTATTTGCTTGACAACGGCCAACTGCTTGCTTACACATCGGTGAAAAGTTGCCTTTGGCCTCGCAGATGTGCTGCAGATGATGGGTCGTGCTGGACGTCCGCAATTCGACACTGAGGGCAAGGCGGTGGTGATGGTGCAGGACATCAAGAAGGCCTTCTACAAGCGTTTCCTCTACGAACCCTTTCCTGTGGAGAGCTGCCTTCCTCGCATCCTGCCCGACTACCTGAATGCCGAGGTCGCCTCTGGCAGCGTCGCTTCCATGCAGGCAGCCGTTGAATGCATCACGTGGACATTCTATTTCCGTCGCCTTCTCATGAATCCCAAGTTCGCTTTTTCAACATCATTTTCACTAATCCACCATTGTTTAAGTCTAACTGGGCGTTTTTATACAGCTACTACCATCTGGAGGACACGAGTGCAGCGGGTGTGAGTGCCTTCCTTTCTGCGGTCGTGTCCTCCGCGGTAGAGCAATTGATGGATGCTGGTTGTGTTGAGGTGGGTGAACCTGAATTTGACGAGATGAATACGAATATCATCCCTCTCTACTCCACTGCAATGGGTCGACTCGCGTCCTTCTACTACATTTCCCACAAAACCATCCGCCTGTTCGCGGAGAGTCTTTCAGCCACCACCAGCATTGAGGATCTCATTTACATCCTCTCGGTGTGTCTACTTGCCTCGGTGTGAAATAATGTCCGTCAAAATGGAATAAGTGGAATTTATTTCGTCTAGATGAGTGAAGAGTTTGCGGACATTCCGGTGCGCCATAGTGAGGACGAGGTGAACGCAACTTTGGCAGGCGAAATGCCGCTGCGATTGCGGGAGCCGCCGGAGTCGGGGCACGCGAAAGCACACCTTCTATTGCAAGCCCACCTCTCGCGGAAGACGTTGGGGCTGCCGGTGGCGGACTACATAACAGACACGGCGTCGCTACTGGAACAGACGCCGCGACTGCTTGCTGCGCTGCTTGACTGCGCCGCACTTGGTGGGCATCTGGCGGCGGCACTGCGATGCGTCCTCCTCGGGCAGATGATTGGACGCGCGCTTTGGCTCTCCGACTCGCCGCTGCTGCAACTCTCCGCCTCACTTGACTCCTCCCATCTCGCGGCTTTTCACCTAAGCGAAGATGCTTACGTGGAAACGTTGCCTCAGTTGTTGAAAGTGGCTGGTGCTGCGCCTCGATTCCCCGGACTGCGAGATGTCATAGGGGACCGCCTAGCTCCCGAAATCGTCGAACAGATCAGGAGGGTGAGGTGGTGATAATGTGTAGCAGTTCGGAGACAAAATTACGAGTTACCAAGTGCTGCTAGGATATTCACGCCAGTTTAATCTTGGCTACTTCAATCGTTGTTGCACAGCTTTTTAATGCCTCTGGCTGTATCAAATTCACCATGGATATCATCTGTGCCAGCACGAATAGGCCTTCAGCTCGTGATTTTGCGGCTACAAAATGTTCGAAGAATGCCAATTTTAATTAAGCGATTTAGTTAAGCGAAATGAGATATTTCTTACACTAAAATTCTTCATCACATTATTTTTAGTGCTATTGACGCCAGTAGTCCTCCCTTCTTTTCAGTAAATCTGACCTTCAGCCTTTCTCTCCCCACAGACTCTTTTGTGCTTACCAATCGTATCACTCCAAATATCCCTAGCAGGGGGTCCGAGTGAAGAAAAGGTGTCCATTATCGGACTCGACGTCTCCCCAGAGGAAGCCAGACAACATCCGCTCGACGTGCACCCCGATACCGACTATGCACTTATCGTGACCCTCAACTACGAAAATACTCCCTCGCTAATGGTGGGCACCAATTCGAAGTAACCTTTTCACTTACACATTTCAAGCAGCAGCACTACTTCTGTTTCAGCCTCGAGATCATGGGGTACGTCAATCACGGCCGCCTGGTTGGGTTGTGGCGTTGGGCGAGCCGATGGGAACGGGGGTGGACGAGGGTGGTCTTCTGCTGGGCATGAAGAAAACGACCTTCAGGAAGAGCCCCTCCCACGCTAATGTGGTTTCTCTGTCTTTCCGCTTCGACGACACGACGACCACTGCTGAGGGCTTACACGAGCTGTCGCTCTATCTTATGTCCGACACCTTTTTGTCCATGGACCAACAACTTTCCTTCTGTCTCCGCCTTCTCCCTCCCTTGGAAGGCGAGGGGGACCAAGCCGGCGGTGTGGAGGACTATGAGGATGAAGTGTAGCATTCATGATTGCCACCTCTCTGTGTATACTAACTGAGTGATTTTTTTAATGAATAACCTACTTTCTTTTCCACTGGACCGGCCTCTTCAGTGGGCTGGGAATGTGACAACCGTACAAAGAAAAGTGAAATAGCATGGTAACTAGTGCTTTTGGCATTAATACCGCCAAGATAAAGCTGTTTTTTTTTTCTGTCTACCGTTCAAAGCTATTTGGTAGTGTACCCTTTTTAACCTTTCTATTCAAAATCTGATTAAGACCATCATAAAACATGTTTATTAAATACAAGAAGATAATAATTCTAAGGACTAGGGCATAGTGGCATTGGCATAGATAACGCGCATCCAAAAGCAACCATGAAGGAAGTTCACGTTTCTTAGGGCAGGAGAGGGGAGGGAGAAGAGGGGAGCAAAGAGAGCGCACGTAGGGTCAAATCGGCTAATCCACACTCGCATTTATGTACAAAGAAATGGCAATTAGCGTTCTGGTCGTTTCATCGCACTGGTCGACCATCTAAAGGAGGAAAAGATAAGCGTTAGTTATGCTGAAATCAGCATAAAGGTCACCAGGGTTCAAAAAGTGTCAGGAACCTTGTCCACGTGTAAGAGGCTGAACACTAGCGCCCAAATGCTGTTGGTGCTGCTTCATCGCCACAACCTGGAAGATTAAGATACACAAAAGTGGACAAATTAAAAGCCGACTTGGGTAGAGAAGCAAATGTGGCAGAAGTCACCTCGTGGTAGGAGGGAAGCGGTGGTCTTTGCATAGCGCCTTGGGGCGAAGGGTGTCGATGAACCAAAGCCGGTGAGGTGACTCTTGGTGGTCCTCCCACACCACCCCGTGGAGGCGGTTCGCTCGATCTTCGCACGAAACCCCCAACATTTCGCATCTGCTGCTGCTGTTGTTGCTGCTGCTGCTGCATCTTCAACATCATAGCATAATCATACGCTGGTGGTTGTTTCGGCGGCATCGAGTGTTGAGGTGGCAGTGGTGGTGGCGCAGGAGGAGGCGGTGGAGGTGGTGGTGGTGGTGGTGGAGAATGGAATCTGCTCCGCTGCTGACTTGGCAATGCCATCTGTTGTTGTCGTGCCACCCATTGTGCTGCAGCCATCGCTGACGTTTGCTGCTGCTGCTGTTGCTGGCGGTATTGCTGGTGCTGCTGGTGGAGTTGGAGGTGATAGACATTGGTGGTGGGGGGAGGAAGGTATCGACCCCTCTGACCCGTCCTCTGATCTCCCACTACATAAGCGGGCACACCGTTGGACAGGTAGTGTTGATAGCGCACGCCGTAGTGGCAATATTGCTGAGGATGCAACAGCTGTTGGTGGTAATGGTGATAGTGCTGTTGCTGTGGGTATGTTGGGACCGCACACATTCGCATGCGGCGACGCGAGGTTCGCTCCTGTAGAGCAATGAGCTTTCGAGCATCCTCGATCGACTGGTTACCGAAGATGGAGCGGTGAGAAGAGATAGTGGCGGTCGCACTGGATGTGGGTACCATGGCGGCAGCTGTGGAAATGACGGTTACTTGTGGTGGTGTCGGTGGCAGTTGAGATTTCGAAGGAGGAGATTCAGCCACGAAAGCTGATTTTCCACCCACCACCGCTACCGATGGCGGTAGTGGATGCTGAGGCGGTGCGGGAGCAGGTGTAGGGGTGGGAGTGGCCTCCTTAGAAGTGGCGCCACCGGATTCCGCCCGATGCGAAAGCTGCGCCAACCGATCCAGGTCCTCAGTTACTCGTAAACCCGCCATGTAGGTGCGCACTCGCAAGCGCATCTGCCACGCCGCATACATTGCCTTCACTTTGGCTTTTTTCATCCCACCCCAAGCAACACCTCCCAGATTGGGTACTGTCACCCGAGTTGGTGAAGAGCCAGCACCGGAGGCGGTGGAGAGGAGAAGGGAGGTGGCACCACTCATCAACGAGACAACACCGCCTCCATCACTGGACTTTTTTGGTTGTATATGTGAGCCTGACGGAAAAACAGAGTTTTTTTAAAAAAAAACATTAAGGTTACTTATATTGCAATAAGTTAGCCTGACTCAAATTGAGTTGCATATAGATATTTGACTAACCTTGATTGTTTACAGAATCAGTGGCGGAGGACGCGGAAGCAGTGGAAATGTTGGAAGCAGAGGAGGTTGGTAGAGATGGTTGTTGGTGCTGCTGTTGTGGTGCTGAAATATCAATCGTGGTGGCATTGCCGCTGCCACCTCCAGGAGCCAATAGAAAAGAGAATTTATTCGAGGTGCCGCCTGATTGGAGGAGGCGTTGGGCCAATGGGAGATCGTACTCGATGTCACACATTCGACGGAGGGAGCGAATCTAGCAAACAAACGAAAATTCAACCACGAAAGCCATCGAGATGATGGTCTTAGCTAGTAATATCCAGTACTATCCATGAGACCCCACTACAACCATCGAATTAGTAAAATTTGAGTAAAAATAAAAATTATTTAATCAAATCCTAGTGGCAGTAACAAAGCCCTTAAATCTGCTAAATTAATCTGCCTGACAATTTAATGATTGGCAAAGAGTCAGCCAACTTTCACTGACCTCCTTGGCGAACATGCGCAGCTTGGCGAAGTTGATGAGTTGAGGGCAGGCAGACGAGGAGGCGGAGGTGGCGGGGCTGCGTGAGGGGTTGCCTAGGTGAATGAAGGTTAGGTCTTTCAACACCAGTGGTAGATAGGGCACGAGAGGGAGACACTGCGCCCCCGTTTGCGGCGACTGCGGCGGCGAGGTGAGGAGGTTGCGGTAGTGCGCGAAGTTTCGTGAGGGGTCCAACACCAACTGCAGTGGAGTAAATACGTAAATAGGCCGGCAGACAGACGGACAGAGACAGTTAAGCGGACGGATAGATGGACTAATGGCTCGATGGAGGGATGGAGGGATGCAGAGGCTAAAATGAATGTTAATTTGGTTGCTAGGTTGGGTAATTGAGATACGTAGACGCACTGATGGAGAAAGAGAAATCAAAGGTAAAATATAGGCAGATAAAGAGGAGTAGAGGATGCTGGTCGTAGCTTGCGAGCCTCCTTCTACGCATTTTTCCTTATGGGAACAGACGGGCAGGCAGTCAGGTAGACATGGGAATATCCACAACCCCTTTTCACTCCCGTTTTAAACAAAGCTGGCCTAGAGCTTTACTAAGACGCTGCAAGTGACAAATTGCAGGTCAATCAGCTTCATTCTTACTGTATGACTGCGTGTGCTACAACCTTCTGAATGAGGGGGAAGAAAGTGAGTTAGTCCAATGTCAAAGGCAAGGGCAAAGATGAAGGCGAAGGCTAGTAGCAACCGCAAATGTAAAAGAAAAAACAGAGATGAATTTGATGGACGGCTTGACAGATAACAGACAGACAGGCAGAGGAAGAGACGTACAGCGAGGTCGCGACTCATCTTGACGTATTTATTGGGAAGGCGCTCCCAGGTCTGCCGCAGACGTTCCACCGGCGACATGTGCAATCCCACGAGGATGCAGAACATGGTGTTGAAATTTCGCAGATCTCTGCACAACTTCGCTATCTACAGTCGAAAAAATGCAAAGGAGAGTGCGTACACCCTGTCTGCTATCGGCTTGGGTAGCTAATTGGACTGCCATCACTTGCCCAAGGCATCACACCAAGAGATGATTAGCATATAGGGGCACATCACGAAAAAGAGACCGTTACTGCTAATAAGTAGCTGCATACATTATGGTAGTGATTCAACAGATCAATGGATGTAAAGCGCACAGTGTATCAAAGAGGAAATCCCACCGGTACTCACACAAGTGGCTCGAGTGCTACAGACCCGGTTTCCACATTACTGAAAATAGGCGAATTTGCGGACAAATGGGAGATGAAACAATGATTGACGGATGGTGGGTCACACGGGAAGGAGACATTTGGCACATAGACCATCCAGTTCTCCAAACAACCCAATACCATTTTTGTTAATAGACAAGACTGAAAGTCAAGTGGTCATCGAAACGTCCGCTGCCAGTCTTCGTTGTGAAGTACTGTGGATATTCTCAGAAAATGCACATTTTCCTTTTTGGTTATCAGCTTTTTCCGTAGTGTGTATCGATTGCACAAATAAAGTAGGTTTTTAACCCTTGCTACCAGCGTCACATATATGTGACATGAAACCTTGACCAATTTACGATAATCAGTTGCACCACCTCTTAGCACAAAAAGATTGGTTGACCTTAAGATCAAAATAGAGGTAGGGTACTCTTCGTCTGAAGACAACCGCATTTTACTAGCACTTGAGTGCTTCAATCCTCAGATCTGCAAAGCGCACTAAAAGACAGCAATCACAAGGACAATGCCAATTGCACCACCAATATTGAAATTGGTGACAGCACAGTGATGCAAAGCTCTGTCTTTGATTTGGCTACTAGTAAAGCAATTTTCACCCACCTTGATGAATCTCTTGAGCATATCGACACGTTTGGGGAGACTGGTCTCAGCGCACAGCTCAGAGGGCACCCAGTAGGCCTCTTTATTGACCACGTCTGCGAAGGCGTCCAGATTTCCACAACCCGTTGCGAATCCGCCTCCACCTCCACCGTCGTTGTCGATGTTCTCGTTGTTACTGCTATTGCTACAGCCATCAAGAGCAGAAGAGGCTGGAGGGGTGAGACCGAACACCTTGTCGACGAATTCCGCAGCTTCGATGGAACGGAAAATAGAGAAGTCATCCAAGGTCAGTTGGATGGCAACCTCCTCCGGTGATAGCTGTCAGTGAAACCGAAGTGTTAGTGGGTGCTGGATTTATGAAAATGGCAAGATATGCGTGAGCGTATGCGGATACTTGGGTGAGGGAGACGCGGCTCTCCTGATAGATGACTTTGGCCACCTCGTCGGTGATGAGAACATCGGACACGCGGTTAGGTTTGAGGTAGTAACGCGAGTTCAATGCGATTCGATTGGCCAAATCGTCCATGTTGTCTGCGATTCGACTCTGTTTCATGATCGGTCCCTCGTCCACAGTGACCTTGAAAGGTTTGAACAGTCTCAAATAACAAATCAAACATCTCAATGTGCTCAAAGGGAGGAAGGAGAAAAGGAATAAACACGCCACAGGATATCCAAGTGAGGTGAGGAAGAGAGAAAATGAAAAGAAATGTGCAACGGTAAATAGTAGAATGAATAGGAAAAGTCCTTCAGTGGCGTTAAATAAAAAGAATTCTCAATTGGACGGACCTAAAACCCAACAGAAGACTATTAAAGGTTAGAAAAGAAGGACAGTCGAAGGCAGGAGGAGGAGAAAAAGGATGGCCGACTCGACAGACATCCTACTGTTACGATAGCGGAAAAAAAGGAACGGGACGGAAAAAGACAGGTGACAAACTCACTAGACAGAGACAGAACTCCGCGGCAACATCGTCGACATCGATGCTAAACTCCTGGGCAGCGAGACGGACAGCGGTACGTGCGATGGTGCGCGGGTGGAGAGGCACTAGCTTGCTCACCTGGTCCTTCGCTTCCGCGCCCAGCGAGCGCCACACACGGATCACCGACATTCCTCCGGCCTCACCCATTCCTGCCGATGCGGAGGAGGCCCCACCCCACCACGCACCCTGTGGCTGGTCGCCTCTACTCCTGCCGCCAGCCCCAGTGATGGTTAAATCTGGCTGCGAGGAGGAGCGAGTGAGTCCCGAGGAGGAAGAGGGATCAAAGGAAGTGGAGGGAAGAAGAGACGTTTCGGCGGTAGCAGATGGTCTAACGGGGGGAAGAGGAGACCGCGGGTGTGGGGCGCCAGGCGGGTAACGGAGCGAAACCGCACCCCGAACGAGGTGCGACTAAACAGAAGGGACGGCAGCGCAAGGTCATTATGAAGAAGGTGTTGTGACGTGGAGTTAGTTGTTTCAGTAGTATACTTTATCATTTAGACGTTGAAACCAGCGTTTTACAACCTCTACGCCAGTTGCCCACACCTTCATGAACCTGGTCTGCGTTTCCAGCCTATCAGTCCTACTGCATATGGAGTGATGAAGATACCTCTAGACCTCGCTGCCCTAGGAGGCTATATTGAAAGTAGACAAGCCAGCAAATTCACCAATGACAATTGAGAGTTAGTTACTAGACAAACCTGTTCACCAGGAAGACGTTGACATTTTTGTTGTTGCTGTCGTTCCACCCAGTTGTCAATGGAAGAGGAGGGTATTCCAGCAGCTCGAGAAGAAGCGTTGATAAGGCTCCTAAAAGAAAAGGACACAATCATCAGTGGTTTACCACCTAACCATCTGTTCTAAGACCAAGTAAGTCCAAAGTACACCAAATCTTCCTCTAGGTCATTTTGAGGTCATTACAAATAAAGTCAATTTGATGATCCCGCCTAATTAATCCAGCATTAGGGTCAAACCTGCCTATTATCAGCATTAGTGAATTAGTCGTCAAACCACCGATCCGACTTAAAAACGCATACACACAAAAATACATAAAAAAAGCAAGCGGAAGAAGTTTTCGATTCGTCAGCACACATGCCTTTGGCGCACAGTTGATTGGTTGAGGGTACTCCTACTTTTGCACACACACACACACACACACAAACACATGCGGTGTGTAGGTGTATGAAAGGCGTGGATTCGACAAGAGAGGAGAGGACACAAATGAAATGGGGGAGCAAAGAAGGCAAGAAACTTACAGGCCCTCCTGAATGGAGGCCACCTCGAATGCGTTGAAGTGATCATCCCTGGTGGAGATGACAGTGGCTCGATTTTTGGAGGTCAATCGGGAGTTCAGTTCGCCCACATTGGACATGAGCTCGTAGAACTCTGTATGGAGGGGAAAGGGAGGAAGAAAGAGAGGGAGGCATTAGTACTCAATTTGGCAGGAGGGGACATTGTGATTGGTCACTTGGAGGTGACCAAAGAGACAGAACGCGAAAGGCAATTCCGGCCAAATGTGTGAGAGGTTATTTAAAGCACAGAGCGTATATGACATCCGATGCGGCGGACGCACTGCCATCGCATAAACGCACATCCACATGGCAATTGCACTTCCGAAAGGAGTATTTTAGCCAAAAGCTGTAGCAAAATGATGTTTATTTCTGGAATGAAAGAAAAAAGTAATACTGCGACAGAGGTAACAAAGTAGGAGCCAGTGAACACACCGATAGGGACTGTACAGCATGCATTCCAGTTAAACCGTTTCAATGTAAATACGACTGCTTATAAATGCCCGCAATTACTGGCCCACATCTCGGGCGCAAAGCACTCCAGCCCATTCAAAAAAGGAGGCGGTGATAAGCGAAGGTGGCCCTTGAACAGAGGCGTAAAACTCGGATCTGCGGATAAGTAATTTAAGAACAGCGCTGCATGACAACTGGATGCGCAGCCGTTCAGCGGTAAAACAATGACGCAAGTCTGTATTTCGCCACCATGGTGATTCCTATCCCATCATAACAGCAGACGGTCCAGTGAATGCCAATGAGACGAATCTTTCTAACGGAAAAAAATTTGCAGTTTGGTGAAGTCTGTACACATCGAGTGTCAAGAAGGCTATTCTCGGATTTTAAGCCTCACAGAAGGGTTAATTGTGGAAGAAGAGTTTTGAAAAGGAGCACAGCATGGATGCACCAATTTATTTTGTAATCAGAGTGAACGTCAAAGCAATGAAGGCTCGCGGATTCGACACTAAAGCCCAAGGAGCAAGATGGTTCAAGTCTGTTGG
>NW_020170398.1:807745-856396 GCF_000524195.1 Echinococcus granulosus
TAGTTGGTCAAGAAAGGCACCATAAACAAACAGAATTTTGGGGCTGGAGATCAATTGTAGGAATAAGGGGGGGGGGGGGGTGGCATGAGGAGTCAGAATGGAGCAACAGTATCACTGCTACCATCACAAGTATACCATGAGGACATAACTGCGCATTAGCCAGCATCTTGCGACTTAGTCAGCACTGCCTGCAACCTCGTACACGATACGGAGGGCTGAGTCATCTTCACGGAAGACCGCAATCACAACAAGGAACGGCGTACAATGCGACAAAACATAAAAGGCACCACCCAACAACACCTATCACAGTTGCTTGTGCACCTAAATTAGTCAGTTCGGTTCGGGTTATAAAGTGGCGATGGTCAGACGGTGTTGCCATTCGAAAGTGAAAACCGCGTTTTAAAAGTAGGGCCAGTGGGGCAACAAAACGGACAATGAAGCTTTTGATGCCTTGCGAATACCACTTTTACCAGCGGCGCTTCAGAGCTCAGCATCATAAATGCGTAGTATCTATTGTCATAAACTGTTCATCCCTTTAATGACAACTGGTGGAGTCAAATGGAGTGACTGAGTTCAAAATGGAGGTGGAGAGATCTTGATGTGTGGAAGGCGATTGCATACTTGGATCTCTGAGCAGCAGTTCATTTAGCTAGTTCAGTAGCCCAAGTGTTGGTGTTATACGTGAGGAACAAAACACCTCAACTGTGGCATTCCGTGGTCCTCTAAAAGCAGCAGTGAATGCGTTAAATCCCAGTGGCCAAAGGAAAGAGCATGAGACAGAGTGGGCTGACAGCTTCAACTAAGGAAAGGGTGTGTTATATCCAGCGACAAGGGGTCAAACGTGGTATAAAACAGCTGACTTGGATGGATAAATGGGAGAGTGAATGGCTTGATAAACGGTGAGAAATGAAAATGCTACTGTCTGGTTCACGAAGGTCGAAATAAATTTATGAAAATAGCTAGAAAAGTCCATGAAAATGTGGAGAAAAATGGAAAGTCTACCTTAAAATTACTAAGGAAAATAAACAAGGATAGGATGGCATACAAGAAAGCAGAAATAAACTCACGAGAGGGGTTAAATATGACCGAGAACGTGAGCGTCCGAGTTGTGGTGGTTCCAGGCGGTTGTCGATTGGAGCTCAGTACCAGAGATGCCAACAAAGATGCCAGCTGAGCCAGCGAGAGCCCCTCCACACTCATCTGTTGCAGCGCCAGCAATTGATCGGCCCGTCGCAACGCTGGTCGAACCTCGTAGCCCTCTCCACCCCCTCCGTGGGTAGCACCGCCGACTTCCTCTGCTTGGTTTACAAAAATGCCAAACTCACCCTGCCCGCCAACTAGCACACAGGGTAGTATGATGTGGCAGGCGGCGCCAGGGGCCACTATCAGGGTCAATGTCACTGAGACGGTGCGAGGGCGTGCGCGGGTGGAGCAGGCAAGGTGGAGGAGGCGTCGGTTGCCACTGTCACGTTGAAGGAGATCGCTGAATGTCTCCAGGAAGTGCAGCATCGCCGGCCGGTCGTAGAAATCAGCGGGGTGGTTGTGCACCCACAGCACCACGTAGCGTTGAATGCGTGAGCGTAAAATGCGGTCCGCCGGTAGCGCCTCCTCCCACCACGTTAACAGGCGACGCACCAGCAGCGCAGGTGTTGGCAGAAAGGTGCGGTAGGTAAGGAGTAGGTCCTCCGGATAGCTCGGATCGCTTGATTCCGGTGATTTCAAGTGGTCAATGAGTTTCTCCGGTGTGCCCTGTTTGAAGGGTTTCAAAAGCTAGGGTCATATTTCTCATCTGTACGTTTATGTGAGACGCCGGTGGTGAACGTATTAGCAAAAAATCGTGGATGGTCCAGTAAGAATTGATAAACAATGCAAAGGCTATACGAGCTACTGTATCGCCTAGATTTGAAATCACCAACGTTTGCAACAACTTAACAAAGGAAAAACTTCACGTGAACACCAGAGTAGAGTAAAAATAGATCCACCAGAGCCTGATAAATCTACATTGACTTCAAAGATGTCATTGAGAAGCAGCTAATGAAAGCATCTCACCTTAATGACGACGCGTGAGACTATCGCAGAAGAGGGAGAGGAGGGAGCAAGGGGCGGGACGTCGGCATCAGTGGAGGCGGGAGCGGCGTCCTTTCGAATGTCTTCGTAGACGAGGACCACTCGGCCCCCGTCCTCCTCCACCTCCGGCACCTCAGCGTCAGCGGCCTGCGCCATGATGCGGAAGTAGTCAGCCTGGGCAACGCATACAAACTGGCAGTCTTCTGTCACCGTGCGCATTTGCCCTCGATGGCGTTGCACCACCAGTGTGCCTCCACTCATCGCCCCGTCTGCATTCGGTGACGGTGGTAGGCGGACTCCGAAAGCATCACCACTGGTCAGCTCACGAATCGTTCCGTCTGGATCCACAACCTGCAGAAGGTGAATACAATGGAAGAAAGGATTCGACTTCAGACGGATTGGGTTTCGTAAAATTCAAGACATCCAAATGGTAGCATCAAGCTTAAATCTGGTTCTCAATACACGGTATTCAACAACTCGGAAATTCAAGGAACGATAGCATCTCTATTGAAAGAGCGAGAAGACTCACCTCCACAGTGCCGTTGAGGATGACGGACCAGGTATCAAGGATCTCACCGTCGGAGAGGACCACTTGACTGGCCTCGCGCACCACGGCCACCAGCATGAGGCGACAGAGCGCGGTCCGCGTACCCTCCGAGAGGTTTGAGAAGGCCTTTTCAAGAGGAAAAGCATAGCAATCAACGCTCGGACCGGCTAAATATGCATGTTCTTCTAACATATCCTACCAATTTTTGCTCTAAAGAGCACCAAAATCCCCATCACAAGTAGCAGCACCCCACTAAGACTGGTAAAATTTTACCATACCCGGGTCCCAGCGCTGTTGCATTCTGATGCGCTACAGATCTTTAATGCCTCGTGTGACTCTCCGTTCACATATTTTCAAAGGCAGTTCAACAATCCAGTTCATCAGTACTTTGCCTTCTTCCATCCATTCTAAGCTACAGTGGGTAGTCTGAGGATTCACTTGGCTGATGAAAAGGTAACTTCAGAAGTAAATGGGAGGTGGTTATACGGTAGCTTCTTCCATTATTCCAAGACAAATGAACAGACACAATTAGTAGACGAGGATACTACTGGAAAACTAATGTGACTTCAATTTCAATGCTGAGGGAATGATTTTACATACCGGTAACTTCTGAACGTTTTCCACAAGTACTTCCACATCCGCAGTTGTCCTCAGACGTGGCTCTTTCAACAGAGCATCCCAGAAGCTGTCACGTAGGGACTAAAGTAAGAGCGTCGATAAGAGGGAGAGCCAAAAGTAACACTTTTTCAGCGGGGCAATTCTTTTCAAACATCTACGTACCTCATGACTGCTACTTCCTGAGTCAAATTCGTCGTCCTCATCCTCCTCTTCCTCGTCATCCTCATCTTCCTCATTGTCAACATCGCTACCACCACCGTCGTCATCCTCCGCACCATCACCACCACCACCATCGAGATCAGAGTCCGAGTCTACACCAACAGCGCAATGGAGACTGGTGTTGCTGCTGTTCGAAGTTGTTGTCATGGTGCGTGCAATCGCCGAGTCGCTCTCTGACAGCGAGGACTGCCGCTCTGGAGTATGTTGCTGCTGCTGCTTCTGTGGCGATTTCTTCGCTCCTGATGCTTCACCAACAGGAGGCTGTAGAAAGAATCACACTTTAAAGGATGAATTATTTGACCTTTGATGTAGTCCATGTCTAATTCTAGTTTATGTGAAACTGTCCGTGGAGAAACAATAGAGACGATGAGACAGAAGTCATCCATGAAAAAAAAAACATTAAACGCCTCATCCCCCGTGTTTCGAAGGGTTTGTGTTGCCGTACTGTTTTTATCATTCCTCTTGTTGACCTCAGCGATTAAAAAAGGTGTAAGGAGAGAATGTTAGAGGAGAAAGGGTTTTTACTGACAAACAGCCACGCCGAGTAAAGTACCTTTTAAGTCTGTGAGAATAACTGTAGCAGCAGCTGCTCCCGCTAATGGCGCGAGTGTAAAAAACTTGCTAGCAATAAAAAGTGGGCTGCATTGATTACGGCTAGAGGAGGTGGCGATTATTTCAGTGACAGCTGCAGTGCTGTTAGATAGGATGTAGCAAATTTTAACGGCTACAGCAGCTACCTCGATGTCTGCGGTGTGCAAATAATGATGTCAACTCGAAATTGATGTCAGCAATACTTCAAATACATCTGAACCAGTTCATGTACTCATATATAAGATGGTGAAGCACGCAATTGTGTCGCACGATCTGATGCCTATTTGTGGATGAGTGGAATAATCGATTGTGGAATTGATAGCTACGGTTCCAGAGGCATCCACTTCGATCCTTCCAGTGACGCTAATGGGCAGATGTTAGTGGAATTAGCCAGCATCGCCGCAGACACAAGGACATCACAGTTTGTAGCCTTACTAACCAATGATACCTTTGTCCAGGTAAAAGGTGTTAAGATAATGGCGGTGTGCTTCATGTTTACGGCAAGAGATGTTGTATTCCCAATAGCTGAAGCACTTTGATCAATTGGAAAATAAACGTATCATTCGGTATCATCGGCCCTACCACTCAGAAATTGACAAACACACCTATCCTCCCTCTTCGTCTTCTCCTCCACCTCCGTTTTAAGAGCTGAAAGTGGCACTTCCTTTCCATCCATTCCGGTTGTGCCAATTACTCTTCCATATTTCAGTCGTGTCGCGAGCTTACCCAAAATTTCAGGTCCTCAGCATGAACATACAACGCTTTCTCGCATCTTGTGCAAGATACAACCTCATTTTCATCATGGATAACAAGCACCAATATGGCTGACCCATAAGATGCTAATGCTGGATTTCTGGATCCGTACGATTTTTTAATTATAACCTTTCCGTCGTGGTAACAGAGACCACATCGTTTGGGATGGCCCTTGTTGAAAATGAGAACCCAGTATGCAGATGAGTACGATACTAACGCTGAGGGTGGCGACGACTAAGGGAGTGGTTCAGTTGTGGCATTAATAATCACTTTAATAACGACAGTTGACGTCATTGGGAGAGAGGCTGAGAGTGAGAACCAAGGCCAGAGTTATTGCGAGAGCGAGGGGTGAATAAGACCTACCAGAACGCCCTTCTTATTCGATGCAGGCTGGAGTTGAGTCCGTGGCGAGGCTGCGACTAGCGGCGGGGGATCCCGATCCACGTAGGCGATCTACCAAACGACAACGGGCTCAGTTAAAGCGACAGTCACAAGAAAATCCCAATTAAAACAAAGTAATATAAACAATACCAAACTAGGGCGTCAGCCATTATTCAGGAATGGTGACGAAGCGGATGATTGCAAATGCACCACCTTGGCGCCAGTGAAGTAAATGCGTGCTGTATGACAGTAGTTTTTTTCACTCCACCTCCTCATTCTCGCTCCAGTGATTATTGCCCCCCACCTCCCAATCTCAATTCCCGACCCGGTCAAGGTGGCATTTACAACAAATGGCAGTGATGGAAGGCGTGTATGCTCACGAGACATGAATTGACAACGACCCTTCATAGCATGGCGTCAACAGATGGCATTCAAATGTGTGCATCTCCTAGAGAGAGAGGGAGGGACCGCAATGAACTTGGAAGCATTTTAATCCACACCAATCCAAGGTATCACTTGGATCTGGCAAAGTAGTGATCCGGGTCCACCCGTTCACTCAGATTAGCGCGATCTGCAACCCGTACGACACCAACTTGTGTTTATTTTTTGCGTGATTGCAATGCATTATCTCGTGTCATCTTTGATTATAAGAATAAAGAAAAGGAATTTCTACCCTGTTCTGGAATTGTAAAGCACATTCTCAAACAGATTTTTATCACCTAACATTTAACTGATGCAGCTTGGAGTCAGCCATGGGGGACAAATAGCCAATTCCAGATCGAGAATGTTACCGCCACCCTCTCCTATATCTTTTACGATCCACGAGTGAAGGATTAGTCGCATTTTGAATGACAGTGGATCCTAGCTCTCTTGATTTGCCCCTTTTGGATTAGTTTCTGGAATATCGTTGAAAGATCAGCCGATAATCGTGAGCACAGTAACTACGGCACGAACATAGACCACGTAAAAGCGAATGACGGTTATTTTCAACGGAGAAAAAACGAAATGGGGATACTAAATTAAACTATGATAAATTGGCATCATTTTTTTGAAAATTCAACAGAATGGTGAACTGCACTGATTCAAAATTTAAATTAGGTATGTTAAAATCAAACTGGACCGTGGTGGTGGTTACCACCAAAACTGGCCGTGAAAGGTAAATCTGCCTGTGGGGCCGGTGAACACATCATCACTCTCATCATTTGCAATTCAAAGCGATTAGCACATCCATGACGCTCAAACAACCTTCCACACCGATGATGAGGCGAAGGAGGCTGTCAAGGGACAGGATGGTTCCAGCTGTACCGACAAATCTTACTAATGCCGAAGGCAGAAATCACTTTACGTGCGTAACTCATACGCTGGGAGGTAATTGTGTGGATAAACGACTTGACTCATAATTCCCCCCCCCCCCTAAACATTCAAAAAGGGGCGAAAAAAAGCTTTTAAAGCAAAACAATTCGAGCAGGAATGGGCAAAGACATGAAGAGTTATTGTTAGTCCTTTACTTTGCTAACGTACCGCAACAAGATCGGAGTCCTCCAATACGAAACAATCCTGATGACGCACTTGGCTGCCGTTCAGTCGAGTACCGAAACTGAAACAGGAACAGGGAAATGGCCAGATAGAGGACAAGTTTAGCTGACAAATTAAATAGTAATTGCTCGACAGCAATTTCTGGTACTCCACTTTCTCCACCCAAGGAAATAGCAACTAATTTAACCATCTTGGCATGCACATGAAGCGTCTATTGACTTACAAAGAGAAAAATGACAAAGCATTGAGTAGGAAACGTCAAATAAGAAGTGTATTACCAATGATATTTCAAAAATGTGTCGGTATTTAAATTCGACCTTTTGATTAACTCTCCGGTCTGCCAAAGACTTGTCTCAGAGGAAATTTGACTCCCTCAGCTTGGCGGACGCCTTACCGTCCTCGTAGTGGCATCAAAATTTGTACCACTAAAATGGTCAATTCGGTGGCTACTGTTTCTCAAGAATAAAAAGGAGTGTGCATGTGACGCCTGTAGCGAATTGATCAGACCAAATACGAGCAAAAAAATTCACCGATTGTTAATTATTCGTGAATGAGAAGTCAACCATGCAGGTAACTGGGAGACACTGAACTTCAATGAGATGACTCTGACTACTTGATGGATTTCATTCTGGTGGGTGCTTTTCAACTTGAAAGCACATATGCAATACCTTAGTTGACTGTTTAACGCTCGGTCACTTAGTTGATCTCTCATTGTACCTTCACCAAGTGTCCTGGCCTTCAGGCCGTGCTAGTAGCCCCAAGTCCTTCTGGGGGTCGACAGTATGTATCATGTCCAAGTATTACGTCTTCTCTCGCCATCAGGGACGTCTCGGTGCGCTATATTGGTGGCAGCGGAAAGCAAACCCGATCTCAAGGGACATCTACCCAGATTTCCACCACTGGATAATAATCCTTAACGGGGTGAAAGATGTGTATATGCTGCAAATGGGAGGATCAGTGACGATTCCCATCAGAGGGGCTGAAAATGACAGCTGCATTGGGAAACTACCTTAGTCTCGTGGTCTGCAGGAAAGCTAATAACAGCTAGAGCGGCACTAGCTTACAAGGATGTCGACAATGTGAACCCGCGATACCTCCTCCACTTCTCTACTGGCTGGACAGAACCCGGATAGATACGTGGTTGGGTAGCACTAAAGTGAGAACAAAGCGGCGAGGAGGAATAGATGCAAAACCCTTCCCCTCGTAAAGAGGTGTTAAACCACGTCCTTTGTCACAGGACTTTGCTTTTAGGCCAGAGTTCCTGTAACTACCAAAAGACACGCCTGATGGCCAGCACATTCCCCCACCCACCAATACAGTTCCCATACAGGACGAAACTTTAAATCCAGTGGGATTGCTAAAGGGGATCAGTGACATTGCGGTCAAACACCTCCTCTGTTGCATGGAAATTTGATGACCGCCATGTTTGGCTCGCGGGTGTTTCCCTTAGAGTGCTGACTACCTTGTGATGGCTGACGCAGGAGGTTAACCAAGGGAAGCGCCGGGGAAAGACACTCAAAAGAGGAGAAGAGCAATGAAATATGTAGGTTATTAACTCTCCGTTTTGGTAGACAATTTGATGCTCCACCATTATACCTTTGCCAAGTGGCATAGCCTTCAGGCCATGCCAGCAGGTCCAAGCCTTACTGTACATCAAGAATGCATGATATGCTCAAGTATTGTCTTCTCGTCCTGAGGGAAGTCTGGGGGCGCTACACAAATATAGGAGTCATAATACCTGTGAAATAACAAGATAACCTTGTTTTACAAGGGTTACAATTCCGACACTTTATGGCTAGATACTATTAGAAGCTAGTGGGAAATCAGCCAACTTAACGGGTGAGGGAGGTTGGACCAAATTCTAAATAGCCCAAGCCGAGGACGGAACCAGTGATGGATAAATAGCTAATAGTGCCTAGTCAGCAGAACTATTAAAGCGCCTTAACCAATTACAGTGATTGGATGTCCATGGTGAATAAAAATAAAGAAGCAGGTTTACCAAGTACCACCATGAAAAACTTTGAGATTATGATAAAACGAAACCTCCACTACAATGGAAAAGGATTAGCAGATTTGCAGACAACGCTAGCAAGTAATTTTGGAGTTGATGAAAAATGCCATAATGAAAGGCTTAACAGCAGATCAGGGAAAAAGATAACACGCCTTACACATCATTAGCACGTTCATTACCCATGTCTCGTGGATAATTGTTGATTTTAAAACGAGGAAATAAATGTGGAACATTCTCACTGCAGGAGGAATTGTACTTTTTTAGATATGAGCTACAGAACTATAACTGGATTGGTTTTCGCAAGCTGTGGTAGCTTACGTTACCCTGAGGCTCCCAGCCAAAGTGCGAAACATACTCTTTTGCTGAAACTCGAACGGAGGGTTTCAAGCAAAAAAATTGTGTGGATCCAGAAATCCAACATTAGCGTCTTGTGCGTCAGTCCTATTCGTGCTTGTTATTCATAATGGAAAAGAGGCTGTATTCTGCAAATGCTGCATGTTCATGTTGAGGACCTGAAATTTTGGCTTGAGTTGGCGATACGACTGAGATATGGAAAAGTGGCATCCGCTGATGTAAATTAAACCGGAATGGATGGGAAGGAGGTGACTCGGGCACCGTTGCCGTTTTCAACTGTCAAAACAGAGGCGGAGAAGACGAAGAAAAAAAGTGTGTTCGTCAATTTTTGCGTAACAGAATCGTCAATAAATGGCGACTCTTGAGTTGAATGCGTGGGGATTAATGACTGGCTTAATTGGTCTAAAGAGGTTTATAGCTACTAAAAACAGCCTCTGCTGCCGTAAACATGAAAGAAATCGGCATTATCATTGCGTCTGCCGAGATGCTGACTAATTTTACCTACATTTGCACATTAGTGCTACTGAAAGTACCGATGTGGATGTCTCTGGTATCGTAAATACCGAGTGCACAACTGCTTATTCCATTCATCCACAAATAGGCATCAAATCGTGGGACACAAATGGGTGATTTGCTAATGCCTGAACGGAATCAGAGGGTGGCCAATCAGTATTATTAAAGGGCTCTTGCAGTAAATGTCACCGGTGTCATCAGTACAGTCGTCGCTGGCACCAAGATCAATGCCATTGGTTACCAACTCCACCAACACCTCGACTACAGACAACCCACCTTCCAACGAAATAGGTGGTAATATTATGGCAAAAGCAGCCTCCACCAAACAATATTTTGACATGCCTCAAAAACTCGTCGCTATTAACCGTCGTCTTCATTGAGCACACCATTGCTGATCTCCAGCACAGACGCCAAAACTTCAAGAGTTGCCGCCAGTTAGCTATTGATGAACAGAAGGAAGCTGGATGAATTCATAAAAAGGGCCTAGCTAGAGAAGAACAGGAAGCCTACCTCCCTCTCCACGTTTATCATTGGCCCATAAACAATTAGCATCACCAGTTTCACAAACAACGACATTGGCGTCAAAATTAAACTTATTACTTCAGGCTCCACCAACACAACTCCCATTTTTAAGCACAGAAGCCAAAACCTGAGGCGAGAACGTGACCGGAGAATTGATGGATGGAGAAAAAAGGACATTCGACTAGGAGGCAAGATGTTTACAAGTGCCGCAAATGCATCAATCACCAAAGTCTATCCACATAACTAACAGTCAACTCTAACTATCACAAGTGTCTCAGAAGGTATCAACACGACATCAGGCACAAGTGTTTTCATTAATCCGACAGACAGTTCGGCGATCGCATTACTACGATCAAAAATTCAGCCACAGAGACTTCATAATAACGCCATATTGCAGCAGCCAAAGGCGGAATGATTTATTCAAAGAGGAGAAATTCCCAAACGTCACCAGAACTACCACCAATAGATCAAGACAGGCTGAACATGAAAAAAAGGCCCAACCCATTTTTGCGAAGAAACACGAAGTGGTTGATGAAAGCACATTTATGAGGGTGAAAAGTAGACACGACTATCCTCGCGGGCATTACAACCACCAGTGGCACAAAAAAAACACCGACACAAATGCTACCAGCATCGAAACGCCTTTTTTACCAACATTCCAAGGAGAGATGTTAAGGTCAGACCCGACTGTGGTGGTTACCAGCACAAACTTTTGTGTGACGAAACTGTGTTGGGAGACAAATTTCCCCATGGGACTGGTGAACACAAAATCACTCTCAACATTTGCAATACGGAGAGGCTAGCGCATTAGCGAAGCTGGTTGTCTGGGGACAAGATAGATCAGCCGTACGGACAAATCGTACTGATTCCGAAAGTAGAAACCACTTTTGTGTAATAGGGAAATACTAGAAGTGTGCAAATACGGGAGCAGGAAAAGGATAACGATAAATAAATGCCTTTTCCTTTTTCTAATAAACTTAAAACACCCAATTTGGCTCAGAATAGTAAACCACTGACTTGGACCCAGAAGAAGAAAGGGGAGAAATACCAGACTCACCAACTGCGCGGTAGGAACATGGAGTGGTCGATGAGGACGCATCCGGAGAGGAGAATGAACCAAGCGGAGGCGGGGTCGCCTCGACGAAAGAGGAGGGATTCACCGCGCACTCGCATCAGGCGGGCGAGGCGCGCGGTCTCTTGCAGCGCCGCCTCTCGATGGCTACGCGGACGCAGGTGCTGCAGACCCTCGATGCTGCCCAGGAAGTCGTGTACCCGTATCAGCTCCTGTAAGACAAGTGCTTGACTATTATCTGTCTCTACTACTACCCTTTATTCAATGGGCACCGGAGATTGAAAAGGATGCGCAATGCAGACCACAATTTTCCGCTTTAGAAAAGGGACATGAGGAAATGAGGATTACACTCCCCGCTGACCTAATTTGACGATTGCGTATTATGTACAGCTGAACTGCTTTATCACCATGACAGCCCGCTTCACCTCATCATCGGAGCAGAGAACTGTTTCGAGATCAAGAGTGTGCTAATCTCGCCGAATTGCAAGTGCTAACGGGAAGATTGGTCCTTCAATACAACCTCGTTAGGGTGGCTTGTGAGATGTGGGCTTTGGACGGCTAGTCACCACGAGCATTCAAGCGTCTTACCGGTACACATCTCATTACCATACAGTACCACGTCCGAAGTCTCCTGTGCGAATAATTACGAGCATCTGCATGTTGTACTTTATGCCTTCGTTCACGAGAAATTACGTTCATACACGCCCCACAACTGTTGCCTCCAATCTTGATTAACGGTAGCGAGACTAATCCACAGCATTTGCGCCAAACGGAAGTGTGTAACAAGACAAGCTCAGCACTTACCACTGCATATTGTGCTGCCAGGGTATCATCACTTGTCGTGACTAGAGACACCTTCCCCACGAGTGTTAGTACATGCATGATTTTGGAGGCATCGAAGAAGGTACGTGAATGTGGATGCTGCTTGCGTAGTGCACAGTGATTCAGCTTTGGTAAACACCAAATACGGGCCGTGTCATAACATAGGCTACCACCACCTCTCCACTACCGTAAAATCTTTAAATTCACAAGGCTCTCTACGTTCGACCCTTAAACTAAAAAGGGGATAACACAAATTATCCGCTGGCCAAGCCGAGGCCTTTTGTCGAGCGCTAATCCATCCACCTTGTAAGTCAACTAAATTATTCTAAACAAAACAGAGGATAATGGTTTTGCGTCTGAAAAGTTTGGAAAATGACTATCTTTGGGTGCAAACGATAGCCAGTAAAGGAACTGGGAAAATAAGTCTACCCAGGATAGAAGTGGTAACTCATTAAACGCTTGCACCATTATTCACTCAGCGGAAAAGTGCTTCTACAATTATTAAGCATAAAATAAGCCTGCCCACTAACCCCACTGGTAGACACTGAGTCAATTAGATTTTGGTGAGAAAAATAAGGGCATACATCGAGTTTGAAGAGGAGGGAAAGTGCATGCCTTAGAGCGAGGAGAAGGGGAGAATTATCACTATGTGAAATAGCAAGTTAGCAGATATTCGGCTTCCATCCAGCAGATCAAGTCAGAGAGAGAATAGAGCATTACTGCTGCATTCATAAAACAAAGAAGTGCGCCTCGTCCTTCCGGGGAAGAAATGTCAAAAAAGTGACCACCACAGAGGATAGCAGAAGCCAGTTGGCTGTGAGCCAGATTTGATTAAGTTAGACGAAACGTGACTACTTGTGCAAAGAAGATCCAAGAAGACACTGAAAAGAATGAGAAAAAAGAGCCGCTTCGACATTGCTGATTGTTAACTGCACATTAATTCAGCCTTGGACGAAAGGCTAAAACCATTGCTGCGTCATTATGCCTGCGAGATTATGCAAGGAGAAGGGCGCACCAGCTTGCATTTATAAGGCAAATAAAATGTCTGGTTCCCGATTGGGGAAGTAGGAGGCAAGTCATTTCACTTCATCTCAAAGTAATCTTATTCGGACAAAAAAACGGGCTCGCTTTGAGTGAAAGGAAAAGCAAATAATTCCTTAATTCATGAGACACAAAACGGGGGAAGAGACCGACACTGACAAGGGGATTTTACCGAACGCCTCGTATATCCAACCTTTTTACGTTGAATAGTCTTTGAAGGTGGCATGGACGCTAAATTGGAGGTAGTAGGGTATGATGTTTAACAAAAAGTTTCCGCATCCCACGTTCACAGAAATTGATGGCCTCTACTGATGCAAAAATTGCAAATGAAAAGAGAACACATGGAAAGAATAAAAACATCTAAAAGCTTTTCCCACCTCATTCCAAAGTATCAAAGTATCATCAAAGTATCCAAAGTATCAAAGTATCAGTATCAAAGTATTAGTCAGGATGACCGGCGCAGCAGTGTACAACAACCAGAAGGGCTGAACTAGACGACACTCGCTTCCTTTTCAGCAGCATGATATGGACATCTACAGAGGATTGTATTGTATGCCATAGAATAGGCTCTCTGTGCTCACAGAGCTCATACCAGGGTTACTAGAGAGCCAACAATTCTATTTGACTTGCAGAGTTAGATTAAACGTGATCACTGTCAAAAATTTGGCATTACTTTGCCCAGAGGTGAAATCCAATTAACAACAGCAAATAAGGCTACGAAGGGTACTCAAAACACGCCATTTTTACCACTTTAAAAATTTATTTTTTTGCACGAGAGGAGAAGTAAAACATTGGTAAAAAACACAATTACAGTATCAACGAGAATAAATCGCCTTTGTTCAGTCATCGGATTCGACAATGACGATTACCAAGATTTAGGGCTACCAAAAGTTCAAAATATTGCTTTGTGCGACAAGAATATCTGCTTCAAGCATCAGCATTAAATCATCTTCAGTGTTTACAATGATAATCCAAGTGTTGCAGGAGGAATAAATTTATGAGAAAAGGTAGAAAAGTTCCGTGATTATATGTATTAAACAACTTGATAAATCAAGTAATGTTCCAGATTTGGAGCAAACTTAACTGTAGAGAGTAATTAATAATAACCAAGCAACGAGAATAAGGTTTATACCCTATGAATTATTTCACTTTCAGTATTCCACACACAACAGATTCTGGTTCCAAAAATAGCATGACATACGGCTTTTTTTCACTGTGCCCGGTACCTCAGTTTAACTTAGTTCTACGCAAATTTATAAGTAATTGAATGCAAAATTAAAGGGAGGACCCAACGATATATCAGACCATAATCGCACCGCGCATTAGAGCAAAGGTAAACGACGATGACCAGAAGCTCAAATTTTCATTACCGTAGCTGTCTGACGTAAATTCTCCAAAAGAAATAAGTTAAACATTACCAGAAACCTATCAATCATTTTCGACTATCCAGAATTTGTCAATACAAACTCATCTACGTCTACTTGCTCGAAGTCGACTTGGCAAGACAGCATGTCGTTGGGTCCTAAACCATAGAACGCTGCTTACGCAACCCTGTCAATTCTGTATTTACAATGTACGCCCGGTGCGAATTCGATGATAAACAAAAAATTGTTCACTTGTACCAAGCCTGCTTAGCGAAACAACCAGTTCGTCCATACTTTTTAGGTTTCCAGATTTTCTCAGTTAAGCGTTATCTTAGGCATTTCTGATTGATGCACATGCATGATTACGATGAAGCAGTAATAAAGCGTTCTGATATTACTATCAAAACAAACAAGTTTTTTTCCACCAAAAAAGACCTAGGGCAAGGTGTCACAAGCTATTCTATACTTCCTTAAGTTTAACCCCAAACGCTCCCACAAAATCAACCACTTCAAAGCTAATCGACATTCTAGGTTCAAGTTGATGATTAATTTAGGCACTCCATCAGCAACATAAACAATATTGCCATAAACTGGACGATAAAAATTAAATCAAATGAATTAAACCGAAGTATATAATCAAAACATTTATTCTGGAGTTTTAATCATAAAATTCAGATTCACCATATATAGTCAGCCTGTCGCAAAGCTCTGTAAAAATGAAAGAACGAACTTTGCAAACTACAGACGGTTACACATCGACTTTCGGCGATGAACACAGCAACTATATTGACTAATAAGTTCAAGGGAGAAAAAGATTTAGGCAATTTTACAAAATGAAGCACAATCTAGAAAACTTTAAACGAACGACAAAGGCGTTAATAAAATCACAGCATAAGATGATGGATAAACAGTCCAATAGAATAAACAAGTGGAAGAAATCGACGAATTCCAAAAAACAATAACAGGAACACGAACAAACCACGCCAATAAGGCACCTCCAATTCAAGATTTACTAAGAGAGAAGTTGACGAAAAATCGGCAACCACAAAAGGCAGAGTTACTCGAGAAAGCATTAAACAAAACCACTCAGCAAAGAAATTTTCACGCTATTGTGATAAAACACTTCGTCAAAACTATATTCTGTTCGTTCGAAAAAGTACTATCTAGGAGGAAAAGTCACCATTCCGATGAAAGTGCGATTAAATAATGAAATCTTAAAACTGTCCAAAAAAACCACGTAACAGGTATGAAATAAACACCAAATGAGCCATACAACGTAGAGAATTGCAAGCTGCAAATACATAGTTGTGGGGAAAAGGTGGGAATAACAATTTCAGGAAAAATGTAGGACGAGATAAGTACTCACCTCACTGGATCGCTTATCAGGAGGTGTCTCCAGTATTCGCAGAATTTCGGAGTTCTCCGAACCCATTAATACAAAGATCGCCTTTTTCAAAAATGCTATGGAGAATTGAGGAATGTCCGTCCAGACATGTGAACGCCCCCCGCTTCACCAATGAAATACACTTGCATGCCGCGCTTACTTTGGCTGCAGAATAGAACAACAGGGAAGCCATATTATCTGCCACGTTAAAAATCAAAGTTTGAGGTTACCTTTTGATTAATTAAATTTCTCATTTATTTCTGCTGCTTTAGCTGATGACAATAAACTGGTCTTGAGCCGGATTTTAGTTGAAGGCTATAAAGGATATTTCACCAAATTTTCAGTCTTTATAATTACTGAGATAAAGGTCCGCAATAGCACTCTACTTGTAAATCTGTTAGTGGCTGCAGCCCTGTCACAGACTTACATTAGCTGACAGCTGGTCTAATTTTATTTGCTACCTTTTATTCCACATTTTTACAATTTGCATTTTACATGTATTCGTGTACAAATTTCCGTGACTAAAGCTTATTGTCAACACTGCGGTGCTTCAGAAGATTTTGGATATCTTTGCTTACCTGTGAAGCTTTTTATAGCTGCCCCTTTGCCCACTTGGTGTTCCGCCTTTTCACTTAGACTTAAAACCAACCACTCATACAAAATAACGATTTGTTTTCTTACAAATACAGCTACTTTTATTTTATTCACGCCTGTGTTGACAACTTTGTGCCAGAATTAGCGGCAAGAGAGCGCTAATGCCATAACCTCCTCAGCTTGACGCGCCCAATTAAAACACTGTCCACCCTCCCAGGCAGGTTGTGAGCTGCGAAGCCGCGTCGGAATGTCCGTAATAATTGTGGGCGGGGTTGTTAATAAGCACGTCCCAAACGTCCCGCTGACAGATGTCCAGTTTATCAGATGGTATTTTTGGAAAAAAGATAAAACACGTTGTACTTTCTCATGCATGAGCTTATTGGCTGATGTACCCAGAAATCGGTAGCGGTAATTAATGCAACTAGCCTTACTTTCTCAAATAAATGAAATGGGTGGTTTTTTCTAACCGCACTTGTTGGCAATTAGTGCTTTAGCAATTCGAGATGCTTTCTGCCCTCTTGGTGCGATTTTTCATGGAAAAGTAGTGCTTTGATGTATGGTTCTGTCAAATCACATTTGCACTTCTTGCCAGGAGGAAAGATGAAATGAGAAAAGGGGGCGTTTTCACGCTTGAGTCCTCACCGTGGATAACTGGATGGTGCAATTTCACGCCTGTGGCTGCTCTGAGTTAAATCATTATCCACGGCAAATTACTTAACAATAGCTATGCAAATGGTTATCGTAACTACGTCCTAACGCTTGCAAGAAGTGGGCCTGTGGAAGGCGATGGCGTTAATCAGTTGAACCTCACCTGATTCACGGTCATCTGATATGATTTCCCTGTGCACGCGAATGTTTTCATACTTCCCAATGTTTAACGGGTGACTTTTCTAGTTGTATAACTCAACTTCCTACTAGGTACCATCTTCAGACTCCTCCTGAAGTTCATAGTCGCCATAAATTCGGCCTTTTCAAACGTGCATGAGCTTTTTCAAGACTGACATGCTAGTTTAAATATACTGTTAAGTAAATGTACACCCCCTAAGGCAAAACCGTGCCACTCACGTGGGTTCAGAAGCCGCTCTTCGAATGCAGCTAAAAAAAAAAAAAAACTTGCATTGGTTGCACTGCTTCATTAGCCAACCCCGTACCGCACCTGCGGATCACAGTTGACACCGAGACAGCTCGCCGCGTCGCCAACAAGGTGCGCCAACCCACCCCCGGTCGATACAACCCAACCTCGCCAACGAATTTCGCAGCCTCCATACCCTACAGCCCGGCCTCGTCCCTAAATTGTACGGGCTCAGACTTCCACCCCGAATCCCGACATCGCACGTTTCACCTCGTTCGCAATCCGCCGTTTGGCAGACGTCCACGCGTTTCACCAGAATGCCTGCGACGGCGGCACCACCAGCGCGAAAGTACCCCTCCCTCGCTTCCCCAAGTTGGCAGAAGTAAAAAGTGACACAAATATTGAAACCCTCTTGCAAATTCACCGTTCTTATGCACACAGCACAATGGCAATTACAGTAGTAGCAGCAGCCCTAGTGATAGTTGCAATACTGGTAGTAATCGTTCGTAGTAATAAGGATAGCAATACATAGTAACAATGGCACGCACAGGCACGCAATAAACTCCAAAACTCACACGCGTGTTTGTGCATGTGTGCGTGCGTGTGCATGACATACAACGACCATCAGAGATAAAAAAGAGGTAAAGTGAGAGAGGGCAGCGTCTCGGGGACGGAGAACCACCCTTGCACACTCAAAGGGGAAGCGGAAGAAAGCGGGATGGTGACTGGGGTCAGAAAGGGGATAGGAGAGGCGAGACTTCGTCACCCAATCAACTCAGTGTAGCTGCAGCAGGAGCGACGGTCTTCGTCTCGGCAACTGGTTGGGGAGAGGGTGTGGGAGCAGCTGATGTCGCCGCGCCTCCCTGAGCTTGCGTCATTGATGACGCGGAAGGCATTTGGTTGGATGGTTGGCTTCCACCACCGGCGGTGACAGCACTGCTGCTGTTGTTGCTATTGCTACTATTGCCACCACCGCTGATGCTGCTTTGTGGGGGTGTGAAGTTGGAGATACAGCTGCGCGCTACGACGGTGACGATGCTTCGGTTCGCAAAAAAAAGCACGGAAGGAAAGAGAATTAAACGCGGTTATTACCACCCTCGGACAGTCACTACCTCTGGAAATAGCCACAGAACCTGAACAGGTTAGCGGGGTATAACCATGGCGCGACCTCGGGTGAGGTCCACAATTAGAGCACAGATTACTAGATTCTATCGCTTGCGCTTGCGACGCACACCGAAGAAGACACCGCCCCTCACTTTCTTTCACATTTATCTAGAAACATGTGCAAGTTCTTTACTCCTCTTTCCCTACTGAAACAGCTCGATAGCCTCTTCCACCGCCTTCTCCTCCAATTCGATAAGAGAGTTTGCAACTGGCTTGAGAAAACTGAAAGAAAACGGGACCGAGAAGGGAATAAACTCAGGCAAGCCAAAGGAGTAAAGTAAAGGCAGGTTGTGGATACAAGTGAGAAGATAACTTACTCCTCCATGTCCTTGTGACAGCGTGCAAACTCATGGTCCCAGTAGTGGTAGATGGGATTCCGTAACAACTCCGCGGAGGTCATCAACAGACCCCAGGGATGTGGACGGTTCACAATCAAACGCTCCATCAACACACGACTAATCTGCTCTTTCACCTTTTGCATCGGCAACTCAGCAAAGAGATAAAGGAGGCTGTAGGAGAAGTAGTAGGTGTGCGAATTGAGATAGCGCAATTGATTAGCCATGCAATTGAGCAAGAGGTAGCATCCCTCATCGTCTAGATTCACAATCAAAGCTTGGAGAATCTCCATCTGCGGTGTGTTTGCCACCGAGTTCACATTCAGCGGCGTTCCAGAGTCACGGAGGCTCCGGACCGCAGTGATACAGAGATAAAGCACCAAATCGGTCATCAATTCCGCGCTGTAGTGCATGTTATTGGCGACGCCGTACGTGGAGAGCATCTGTGAGCCCAAGGCGGCCCAGAAGGCCGCCATGTTTGCCTGCTGAGCAGCTCCCACGAGCACAGCGTGCTGTTGTGCAGCTGCAGCCGCAGCTTTCGCTGCTGCAGCTTTCTTCGCCTTTTTGCCCTGCGGGGGCGGTGGGGGTGGAGCCACCTCCTGTGAACACGCATCTCCGCCCTCAGAATGTTCCACGTTTAGCGCCGAGGTGAGGAGGTGTGAAGGAGAAATGAGAAGTGCAGCCACCGAATCGACCCGCTGCAGCATTAAGCTGAGTTCGGAGAGGAGCTTAGTGGGTACTCGAGAGGAGAGATAGGAGTCGATTTCTGACCGGAGAACGGGTGGTAGACGATTTCCCGCCTCCATAGTGTAGCCGATGGGATCTTCCAACTGAGACAGTTGATTAACCGGAGGAGCGTTGAGAGGATCAGTCGGGGAGACGCCGCGTCTGGGCTCACTGGAGAGGATGAGATTACGCAATTGAATGGCGGAGGACGAGATGATGTTGCAGAAGAAGAGGCAGTAGTCAGATATGAAGTCGGGGAAGTCGTGGAAAAGCACGAGGCAAAGGCGGAAGGTGGCGATGAAGAGTGACGTGACGTGCTTGAGTGCAATAGCATTCTGCAGATAGAAGGCCAAGTAAGTGAGCATATCAGCCAGCAACTGGGCGTAGACAGCACGGTAGGCAGCACGCAGCTGAGGGGACACTGACGCTCCCAGGGTGTGCGACACGAAATACCGATGTCCTATCACTTCGAGAAAGGCGAGTGTGAACTTGGCCACCCGTGTTGGACGTAGCATGTGAAAAAGTTTGCCAAACGCGATGGGAATGTACTCGTGTAAGGTCAGGCTTTTTGA
Source organism: Echinococcus granulosus (assembly GCF_000524195.1). Taxonomy (NCBI): domain Eukaryota; kingdom Metazoa; phylum Platyhelminthes; class Cestoda; order Cyclophyllidea; family Taeniidae; genus Echinococcus; species Echinococcus granulosus. The sequence goes on from NW_020170398.1 coordinate 828,004, forward strand.
TTGAGTCTCGCCTGTCTCGCCCGTCGAGGTGGCTGTGGTGGAATTAGCAGGTCGCGGAGGAGTGGGAGCGTTGTTGCATAGGTCCATGAATAACATCACGAGGATGCGTTCAAAGGGCATAGGGTGGAAGAGTTCAGGGCGAACTTCGTGACTCTGCATAAGGGTGCCGCCAATGATACCCAACACCCGACTCAATAGGGCTATTTTGGGATTATTCCTTTCCGTCCCATTCTCCACTGGACTTTCAGGCCAGTTAACCACGTAACTGATGAGACGAGCGTAGGCGTCCAACTCAATGTAGACATTGTTGTTCCGCGTGTTGTTGACCAAGTTGGTGGAAGCCTGTTCTGCCTGCTTGAGGTTGTTTAACGTCCTTTCAACCACGTAGATGGTAGCCAGCCGGAAGAAGCGAGTGAGGCTCTCGTCAGAGGAGAGGAAACCCATCCCGATGAGGTTGTTAATGGCCTGTTCAGCCGGTGACCCAGCCTCTGCTTGTTCCTGCGGATTGCGGTAAAATTCCACCCACCAACGGAAGTAATTCTCCGTCTTCGCCTTCATCTGCTGGGTGTCGTCGAATTCACGGGCGCGCGAACAACCGACGAAAAGGGCTGCGCACTCCACAGAATCGTTACCGTAAAAGAGGCTTAAGGGCTCGGTGTCAAAGAGACCCCAATCCATGAGGGCTCGAACACGAGCGCAGGACAGCCGGAGACGCAAGTTAAAGTCACCGGGTGCAACGAGAGTAGCCCGCTGCTGGGCTTGAAGGGCTCGAATTGTGAGCCAAAGGTCGTACTCGTTCAAAACGGTGAACTCACGTTTGCTGGTGACCGCATAAACGTTCCCAAGAGACGAGGCAATGGTTCGTGTGCTATTACTGGCTAGCTGACTGGTAATTGCAGCATTAGCACTATCAACGGGGATGGAGACAGACGGAGACCCCATGAAAATAGGCAGCACAAAGTGGTCCAGCAGGTTGAGCACGAAGGTGGTCGCCATCATGTGACCAGAAGCAATCTTACCCGCTAGGTAAGCGTCGATCTGCGTGAGGTAGAGAACATGGACTTTCAGAAGCTCTGCGAAAGCCTCCCAGTTCCACTTGCTACTGCTAACATTAAGCCCTATTGAATTGTTGGAATCGCCTCCTGTTGACACCCGAGTGCCGGATTTGGCCACAGCGAGAGTAGCAAGTGTGGAAAGCTGTTCCACCTTTGAGGCGTTCGTCGAGGCGGAGAGAACGGGACGTTGGATATTCGAGGGCTCCGCATCACCATCAGGCAGCTGGATCCAAGCATTTGTCACCTGCTTAGTAACCCAGGAGTTCTGTTCACAAGAGAGCAGGTGCCTTAAAGTGATCATGTGAGCCTCCTTGAGGTGTTCCATCACCTGAAGACCGCCAGGTTGTTCAGTCCACTGCGAAGGACGATAGTGAGTGAGGAGCGACTGAATAAGAAACGCGATTATCCGCACACAGACGTTTTCACCCCCGGAAGCGGCACCACCGCCACCGGAGCTCACACCACTAACAGCCGTGGCTTTCGCTAGTTGTACAATCTCCACAAGATTGTGCAAGGAGCGCACCATAGCAGGTTCCTGTGAGGGGGTCACGGGGGCAAGAAGCTTCGTGATGTTGGCCAGGTGACGTCGGATATACATCACAATGCTGTCAAAGAGGTTCATGGACGATGTCGATTGAGGAGGTTGCTGTTGAGGATGCGTCTGTTGTTGCTGCTGTTGTGGTGGTTGTTGAGAGGTAACAGCACTCGTATGCGGTTGTTGCTGCTGCTGTTGAAGGTATTGCTGCTGCTGGTGTTGCTGAAAAAGCAATTTCGCAGCTACGGCGATCTGCTGAGGTGTTCCAGAAGTTGACGATGACGAAACCGTGGGCTGAGGAACCATGGGGCCAGCCGTCCTCTGAAACATCTGCTGAGCTTGCGCAGCTGCAACGGCAGCACCGGTCGAAGTTGGAAGTGGGAAGTGACTGCTCTCTGGAGACATAGGACCAACCGGCGGAGCAAAGCCCGGAATCGAGCGACCAAACTCCTGGTACACCTCCAGGCGCATATTGTTCAATAGATGCGTGTTCACTCGCACGCACTCAGGAAGGTTCTGATGACTATGGCTGATCTGTTCCTCGAACCGACGTGGTCCCAATTCCTGGCGGAGCTTTACATCCGCTTCCAACTTCTTTTCCACCTCCCAAACTGCGCGCTCCGCAATGGTTTTCTGCATGTAGGACACCGAGACCTGGGCGACCCTGGCAGCCACAACCATTGCGATGAGTTCCACTGCTTCCTTGTCATGCTGATTACTGAACTTGACTATATTCCAGATAGAACTGATGAGGTTATTGCACAAGCTGACGTGGAAGGCCTCGCGTCCACTGGTGAGAGAGGAGGCAGCGGCCAGGTGACGCACCATCTGTTTGGCAGCACACAACATCGGCATGGGCTTTGAATGGAAAGCAAAGTCCTTCCGTATCAGTGTTTCCGTCGTCGATAGAGCCAACGATATCGACCGCTCTGCCAGGGGACCAAGGGTCTCCTTGATGCACTTCTCAATCGCCGGCAAGATCACCGCTCGAACTGCCTCCATACGAATCATATTAAATGCCTTTAAGGCAGCATTGGAGTTAAGGTTCTGCACGGATGACTGAGAGATGGCATACAACTGCTGAATGATCTCCTCCATGTTGACAGAGGAGCGCACAGTGGAAAGATCTAAATCATCGTACTGTGGCAAAGAACTGCCGGCGCTGCCAGCCGTTCCAGAGTGAGAGAGTTCCCTTGCCTGCTGTGTGGAACTAACCAATTGAGGGGCTGAAACGACATGCGGGAGACCGGCGGCAGCGGCAGCTGGATTGTAGGTGGAGGTTGATGCCGCTGAGATCTGCTGAGTTGCAACAACCGCTGCAGCAACTTGGGGATATAACTGCGGTTGTTGCTGTCTTCCAGGCTGCTGCTGCTGTTGTGGTTGCGCCAGTGATGGCTGTTGTTGTTGAGGCTGCTGACCAACCACAGCATTCTGCTGCATAGCCACGAGAGCTGGGTCCCACTTGCGACGAAAGCTATCATCAGCAGCGGCGGCACCACCGTAGGAGTAGATGGAATCACCTCGATGAACATTTCCAGCCATGACGGCGGCGGCAGCAGCTGCAGCAGGATTCGACTGAGCACCTTCCAGAAGGGCAGTGAAGACGTTTGAACGTCCACCAGCTGTAGAACTGGCGGCTGCATACATCTGCTGATGCTGTGGTTGCTGCTGTTGAGCAGCAGCCAACCTCTGGTGCTGTTGATGTGCCAACGCAGCCAGTGAGCGAGGGTTGCACTCCATAGCGGGGGTATCGTAAGGAATCGCCTGTTGTGCTTGAAGCGTTGCCTGGGCCTGCAAAGCCCGCGCCTGATTTGTTAATTGTGATGGTGGTGGTGGTTGTTGCTGCTGCTGCGGCTGCGGCTGCGGCTGCTGACCAGTCGAGGAAGCGGTTCCGGCCGACGGATTCACGTAAAAGATGTACCGCTTCTCCAAGTTTGCCAGATTATTTCGATTTCGCAGGTACTCTGCCGGCGTAAGGTCCCGCAGTTCGTAACCCAGCATTTTGCATGTTAATTCAATCTACATCAGAGCATAGGTAATGTGAGGTGCACGTATAGAAAAAAAAAGGGAAAAGAAGAGGTGAATGTACATACCTCAAATTTCAGTTGAACCTTCATGTCACAAACATCGTAAAGCTCTCGTAGCACTTTAAGGATGGCCATAGTGTAAGGAGAAGGTGGAGCAAAGACGCTGTCAACAGCCCCACGGAGAACATTAGAGATGAAGGGGATGACAAAGTTGAGGGCCACAGAGCCCTTCTCCTCCGCTTCCAAAATGAGCTCCTTCAAACTCAAATCGTCGTGGAGAATTGGCTTATTTCGTGCAAGTGTCAGGAGACCCAAAAAACGACCCAGGCTCTTTAGGCATCCTCGTGCATGCGGGTCGTCAACGTCGGATCGAAGGTTGCGCAGGATCCCCTAGAAAACGAGGGAAGGAGGTAGGCAGAGGCCTGCGATTACAATAGACATGTAGGCCAAATCCATCTGACCTTGATAGCGCGAAAGAGTTCAGAGAGGACGAGTTGCCGAGCAGTGGGAAAACGCTTCTGAACTTCGTCAACAACATCGTCAAAGACTTCGAGGAATGAATTTTCAACGGTGACACGTTTGTTGACCAAGTAGTGGGCAAACCAAGGTAGGGTGGACTCCTGTAAAATGCCGCAAAGCTCCTCTGCTTTCTCCTTCGCATTCAGAGGGGAGACATTGTTAAAGACGAAGAAGATACGGTCGCGAACGCTTTCATCAGGCGATTCGGGTGGTGCAGACTCCGGCATCGGCGGCGCCTGATGCTGCTGCTGTTGTTGTTGTAGCAAGATTTGTTGGGTATGTAGTGCCGTCGCAGTCTGTCCAGCTATCTGCAAGTCCTGCAGGTTCGACAAGAATGGTCAACGAATCAGCCTCTGAAAGTATTGTTGATTGTCCACCGCCGTTTCGTTTTACACTACGCTGCTCTGCAACACGAAGCGCTAACCTGAATCACGACCACTTCTCTGCGATACTGACCAAAACTCTGAGTTTTCCTTCAAACATCCATCACTTTAAGTTAAACAGAACTTGTTTTAATCATATAGTTGGTGATGCGGATTTCTTAAGTGCTTGGGCGTCCCCAAACCCTCCGCAAATAAATGGTAGGGATGAAGCCTCACTTCTGTGCTTCGCAACACCACGCTGGCTGCGCTAAGCCAATAGGCCAACTGAGAATGCCATTTGGCACGAATAAATGAATAGTAAATGAAAAGTAAACCTTTTCGTTCTACAGGTGTAAACGGGGACTTTACCAAGAGGGCGCCACAACACCATGTTAAATGTGACTCATTACGGGTACTGAAAGCCAGCACATAGGTCGCAAGCCAGTCCAATGTGGACACCGTTAATGGAGATTGAGAATAAAAGTAATACAGTCTGCTAAAAATTTGCATGAGACGAATATTTATATGGCAATGGTAAACACAATCATTTATAAGCACTTCTGACTCTAAAGGGGTAGCACACGCTAGATACGAAAAAAAACGTGTCGCCTTTGACTAGCAGAAGTACACAGATCCAGCACCGGTGGTGAAAAGAAACAGTTTGACTCGGATACTTTTGATGGAACTTGCCTTGAGTGACTGCGAACCGGTGAGGTGAGGGTGGCTGTTTGATTGCTGACATTGGAAGCTCTTACAGAAGGCGTCTGCACTCGCAATGGCCTAAAAAGCGAAAGGGGCTATCGTTAGATTTAACACGGAAAAGACAATACTTTCACAAATGCGTAGGAGGATTACGTCCAAGACGCAGAGCACTAAACTTACATCGCGCAACTCAGAAGGAAAATGCTTGAAGGCGAAGCAATTAACCAGATAATTGGTCAAGTTGACGTAACGAATAAACCTGTGGGAGACAAGTGGGTTGGAAAATATAAAACTCGTAGAGAGAAACCGCTGACAAAGCGATTAAAGTAGCGACTTACGTGGGCTTAGTCTTGTTGAGGATGTTCACAACAGCTCGAAAAGCCGGTGTTTCAGTGTGTATTTCGTTGGTAAAAAGGAAGACGCGATTCAAAAATGCCTTCCACAGCATGGAAAGGGCTGACACGGAGAGTCTAAACAGGAATAAGTTTTAAAAACTGCGTCAAAACATGAGAGGAAGGGAGGATGGCTTACTGGGTGACGAGACCAGCGAGGATGCCGCCATAAAGTTCGGTTATCGAGTGCAGCGCGTGCTCGGGATAATCATGGAGATGACTGGTGACCTCATAGGTAAGGACTCGAAGGATACCATCAAGGAGCTTCTTCTGTCCCGGCGAGTCGGAAGCGGCGTACTCGTAGAGGCACTTCACCATATCCTCAACACTGCAAGCGCCCTGAAGGAGCTTGTGGAAGAATGCGTTCACCTGAACATCTAACTCGCTAGAGAGATTGAGCTCAGGGGGCTCAATATTGAAGTTGAGGTAGATGGAGGGAGGTGGTGGCGCGCTGCCACTTGCGCCACCCACCGGGGGCGGCACTGTCCCTGCCATTGAAGGCCCGCTTCCGGCAGCGGAGGGACCGCGCTGAATCAGCTTGTGTAAATTTGCTGCTAGTGCGACCTACAGTGGGCGATGGAAAGGACTAAATTTACCAGGCATCGTCGACCCAATTCGGCCACACCTTTGGGCAGCGCTGTACATTCAAAATGATGTTCAAATCGAGCCAGTACTATCTGCTGCAAAGCACCTGACATTGCTACGCCGTCTTGCTTATTAATCAGGCGGTGTTCGATGAGCGACCAACCCAACAGTTTTCCAAATTGAAGTAAAGTGGAAACTGCTAATTACGACCACTATTCATTCACTGCTTACTCCTGTACAAATGGAACATACGACATGCTACCTCAGAGCACGAGGTATTTTGTTTGTTTTATATTTATTAGGTCAAACACCGGTTCCGTGTCCTGAAATATGGCGAAGTATGAAAAAACTAAACACCACACCAAACCCAGGTGGATGGTATCGCAGCCAATAACCTAGTGGGAAGCAGGAAGCCTAGCTCCAGATGCGCAAAAACAGTATCTGACTCACTCTGGCCGGATCTGCGTCCCTGGAAGACGCCCACACAGAGGCTGTGGATGCAGGGATGGTAGAGGCAGTCTGGTCGCCGACGACGCAGCTGCCAAATGAGGAAGCGCCCGAAAGGCTGTAGATGCGATTTAAGTTTTGCAAATAGAAGGCTAAAGTCTGATTTGTCTCTGATGCGACCTTTGGTGAAACACTGATAGTTAGGCACCTGAAGAGCAAGAGAGGTAGAAAGGGAGGTTATTCGGGTGGCCTCAAATCGATAATAGAGGGGTGTGCAAGTGTCTGCGCTTGTCCCCATGGTGAGTAGCCAATGGGAAAGCGCCACGTTAGTGCAGGTGATGTGAGTCATACAGACCATCCCTAGTCGTAGGCAGTAAGTTTGCGACTAGCACACACGTGCGCGATTGAAGACGATTAGGCGCCTACCACGCTGAGGTAACGAAGGTTCGAGATCAAAACAGAAAGTCCGGGGAAAGGCGAAGAATTCGTACTGGTTTAAACACAAAATACCAGGATGAAGGAGACCATATTAAGCATGCAAGAGCAACTTGAAACTAGTCTACGCGATAGCAAGACAGATCGGAATGTCAGGTGTTCAAGCCAAAATGGAAATTTGACAATACCAATAAAAATTTACAACACCGAATATGAGGTCGATTTCAGCGTGGCATCACCGCACGCCGAGGTCGCGACTAATAACCTCAAGGATTTAGGTGTGATTTTTTACTGTGTGATGAAATTGTATGCGCACACGAGCTCCCGTAAGCACGAAAAGGACATGGAATTTAATCCAAGCTCTAACAAGCCCAGCTGGGTCACTGATAAGGCCGGTGCCTACACGCCATCATGTACAGACGCAGACGACCGGAACCTACCAGTAGTGACACCCAGTCCAAAAGAACCTCCTACTCCACGAAACGATGTTGTAGCATTTTCTCGGGCTACGAATGCACTATAATTTTATGAGAAAGAAATCCTTGGATTAGATTTAACAGAGTATCACAGTCGAAGAATTGATACACATGGCATGCATGCATGGCACCTGTAGACTACAGAGGAATCGATTGCAGGTACAATATTTTGTGTAAAACCTAACCGCAAGGCCGTGTCCCTGGAGTACAACTAGCAAAAGTCATGATCAAAACAAGCGTGGCGATAAAGCGGATCACTGAGGGGTTAACGCTGGCATGAGATTGGTATTTGGGAAGCAAAGGCAGATCCAACCCATGGCTGATAATCATCCTGAAAGGGATTAACTGTTTGTAGCTGAATGAACACCCCAAAACCATAAGGGAATGATTGAAATACCCGCAGCATCACTCCTAGTTTCAGATTATCAGCTAAGGAATTATAGATTAAAATGCAACATATAAGCGACTACCATCCGAGGCCTTCCTCTTTGGAAAGATTCAGGGCGAAGGCAAAATTATTCACGGGAACTGAGAAATTGGTAGAAAAGGGTTTTAACCGAGAAAACAAGTAAATGATGAATCTAACGCCAAAGGATATCCAGACGCATTTAAGGTATAAAAACAGTACCAATACTCAACGCAGTAGTCCAGAGAACGGCCTACCTCCAAGATAAAATTGGTAAACTTTAGAAAAATCTTTGAAAGTAACTTTACAAACTAAGCGTAAACGATGTCAATCACGAATTACTTCAAGAAAAATCACTTACAAAAGCACTCGTTCTACGTGTTGCTAACGCAGTAGATGAGGGAATTATAAAGTCCACGTGAATGAGATGAAAAGAAGGATGCGTTCACCACTGAAAGATAAACGGGGTTCGCATAGACTCCGGCTCCACCCGAAGGAGGGGGGCCTTCACGCGAGAAGAAAAGCGATGATACCACGGCAGAGAGGCAAAAACGGTCTCTACAGTACCACCCTTTGGAAGTGGTTACAAGCCGATACGTACGCACGCAGAGTATACCACGGCAAACCAAACGGTAAGCTGTGTGAATGTTACTGATGCTAACGCAAGAGGCAGAGAGCGGAGACAGCGCGCCAGACCACGAGGACAGCGGGCAAACGAATGACGCCGTGCGCACGCCGTACAGCAACCCCTCAGCCAGCCAATCCGACCGCGAAGTGCACACATCCGCACTCGATCGCGCGGACCAATCAAGGTGCAATCACAATTACGCGCAATCGATAAACTCAACTCAGGAGCGCACGCCTCGGCACCACCGCATCAGCTGATCGCGCGCACGACCGCACGCACACATTTAACGCGTAAAACCGGTTGCTATGGCGGTGGGAAATTAATTGACAAGATGGGAGCAGAGCCTTGACCCCCATATAGATGACTGTAGGGGGTTACCAATTGAGATAGGAGGACCCAATATTTATTCGGAAGGATAAAGCATCTATGTTTGTGGGGTGAGTCAAGGAGACAGGTAGTCCAGAGGACGCACAATAGAAATGGCTAGTTTGAGGTCGAATGCTTTGGCGAAAGTGGGATATTTAAACATTCATTTTGGGGTAAAACAAATCTTGTTGAGACGAGAACGGAGCTTTTGCCGGTGGAATAAGAAGAAAGATGACTAACTGGCTAGTTGACCGATTGGCCACCACATGCAGGCCCGCATTTCTGACACCATCGGTTAGTCGACAAACATGACCACCGACCCACCTCCGCCTACTTCACAGGTGTTCGCAAAGGCTAACCCAAGTCATGTGACTCGAGCATTGATGTAAACATGTGGATTTAGGCTGTGAATCCTACATCACCACCATTGTCTGACGCGAGACGGCATATCAACGATGAATAAAACTGTTTTTACCACCCCAAGGGTACTAACAGGGGTTTACAACTCGGGATGAAAGTGCATGAACGATATAGGGGGCTAAGTTAACCCAATTGCGGAAGCAATTTATAACCATGTATCGCTCCGACCACTTTGAGTAGTAAAATAAAATCAGTGGAGACGTCTGCGATTTCCTCACGATCCCCAACGAAACCTTGTAGAGCATACCTCAGAAGTAGATTCCAGCTCATTTTTCAAGTCAACCGCACCGCCTAAAGACATCTCTACTCATTCAAAGAAAGGAAGTGGTTCATCCGATTAGCTCCCAAATCAGTATTTTGGTCACTTCAGTGCCACACAACCATACGGCCATCGTTCGCAGTTTTGAGAAAGAAAGTTGAACTTCACTAGTTTAGCGCCTCATGACACCCTAGCCGATGTGGTTGCCAGAATTCGACTCCGAGTTCATTTGACATTTTGACCTCGAACCGCCGCATCGAACGTCAAATCTACTCACTTACTTACAACATTTCAGTAGCAACATTTAACGCGCCAGTGTTGCCATTTGGTGCCGGAGCAGAAGCAAGGGACTGGCTTAAAGACGTCTAAAGCTGGTGGATACCAATTTCGTGGAGTCAAATTATTTCTATTTAAAAGGACAATCAAGATGTAGATTTCGATGTAAGTAATATTCATTCGTACTACAAGTTGTCGAATAGCAAAAATCCGTTTGGCATATTGAATAGCACAACTCCCGGCATAAGCTCGAGACTGGATTAGACAAACTCTTAAAAGCCTACGAAATATTTCATTTCGAAAATATTCCAATTCATCCTATGCAGTTCGGAGCAAAAATATGAACGAAGTTAGAGGCGGGCACATCAGATACGACAACGAACTGGCAAATAGCACTGGAGAGTCTTCCATCAGTTACCTAAACCACTGGTGATAAATAAAAATGTCACTAGATGGGAAGTAATTATGGATTAAGAGGAACAGGATGAGACGAGCTACTTCCTTTGGACATAACAATACATACGGTTACGTGGTGATTGGATACTGTTTGGGTGATTGTTTAACGACGCGGGCTCCTCCATCATTGTTAGGTTGTATTTCCCTTCAACAGGACCGCCCTCCAGCCGCGCTTTTAACTGCTACGACTTGGTGCGACTTCGAAGAAAGGCGCCGGTGCCACAGTTAAGCTTCCCCCTTGCGGACGAATGATAACTTTGAAGCGCGATAGAAGAACCGAATGAATTCTTACGCCCGCATCACATAGCTCCATTACAAGGACACAGAAAATAACTCAATGATGAATGCGAGTGCATAGGAATAGCTTTGGAACACGGTGAATCGACGGCTCCAACAGTAGTCCTGAACTAGAGGAGCAACATACGCAGAATTCGAAACCAAGACTAGCTAGCCATCACTTTTTTTAAACCAGATTGATCGACAAAAAGTAGAATTACTTAATGAATTGGTAACCTGGAGCCGTTCCAGAGGAAACCAAAACACCATCCAGTAGAAAAATTTGCATAGAAATTAAAATTAGGTAAACTTCGGCTATTGCAAATTTGTTTTGCTGCATCAACAAAAAGAAGCCTTAACCAGGCAAGTAATGGAAGTACTACTCTGTTTTAGGCGCCAAAGCCGGAATTCGGTAGGCCCGCGATATTTATCTCACCTCTCGCGCACCCATTACTAGTTCAAAAGTACGCTTCCACCTTATTTATCAGCATTCAAAGTGCCTTTACTTTTAGGACAACTTTGCCGAGCTTATGAACGACGTATCCTCTGCTTCCAGTACTAAACTGTGTATACTCCACTCAAACAAATGTAATTAGATGGCTAAATCTTGGTGAAACCACAGAGGAACCAAAAGTGAAGCAACACGGAGGGCTTGAACGTGGTGGTATTCGGATGGAGGTGAACCAGTGAGCTGGAGAACCTAGGACGCCGATGGACGATCTGTCACGTCTCTTTCTGACCATCATGTACGACCATATTTTGCTTCACGACATCAAACATTTACATTTTGATTACCTCCTCCTCCTCCCCCTTCTTCAAGGTTCTAAATACCTTTTCGTGGAGGTAAAGTCATCTTACATTCGCAATGATTGTCAATTCAACAGATTGGCATTTAATCGCTATAAAGAGTCATGCAAAATCTCATTTAAGCGCTAAAATTAGAATCGCCTACAAGTAATCACCACAAAATAGAACTAATTCAGTTGAAGACGTTTGTCAAACACTAGTTTAGTACGCACACTTCTTGAGAGCTCATAGCCAGTGCTGCTTAAACCCTTCATCTTTCTCCGAGAGGTTGCCTTGACGCCATGTAAGTAACGTCTTCATCAACTTTTGAACGGTGGAAAATCTGTTTCTCCCTCCAAAATGACGCAGTGGCATGGTATCGTCAATTGAATGCAATTTCTAATCCCGATCACAGGCATGTCAGGTAAGATCGGAGTTGAAATGAGATAACGAGTGGGTAAATGGCGACAAGCTGCAAGCAAGTTAACTACCCCCCAACAATCATTTTTGAATAACCTGTGATTCCATCCACACGATAGCCATTACCACTGTCCTTCTAGACGCCCAGCCCCTCTGTGCGTTTATTACCACCTTGGAACGACTTCGGGAGCGACTCGAGTGCTGTAAATTAGCATGGTTACCACTAAGATTGCAAAAAATGCCCATCTGTCAACAAGCTTTCAGAACTTTCTAGCTGGCATGAGCAAATGAGGAGGGGGAAAAGGTGTTCAAGTCAGACCGAAAATTCTAATCTTACGACCACAATGTAGGATGCTACGTCGACAGTGCTCTGCATAGAAGTAAATGGTGAATGTCCTGTGATGCATGCGTAGTTTGGGGGGCATTGGCGGTACTTCTGTTGTGGAAGATTCTGTGGTGATGAACGAAGTTTCGTGTCCACTTGCAGATAGTTACGCATACATAAGATGCAATGCATTTGACAATCCCATTCATGGTAACGCCTAGCCCACAGACTCGAAGATGACTCCTGTAAACATTCATTCAGTGAGCGCAAAGCCCGATCCCGATTGACACGCAATCTGTACAAGAGACCAATCTTACTGTGGAAACGGCGAACGCAACACAATCACTGACAAACGTTTACGACTTCGAAAGGTTATATTATGTTAGGTATTTAGAATGTCCTAAAACGTTACAATCATATAAATTGAAATTTCCATACCAAAGCTCGTCAGGGATTCCACACACACTAGAATAGGTAAGTGGAGCAGAGAAATATCGAAAGGGAACTACAGTTTCCACTCTCTGAAATGTTTCCATGTTCTTCAGAAACACATGAGCCCCAGTCTAGCTCGAACATCCCCAAATACACATAGCCTCCCGCTGGAAATGGTCTCTACATCAAAAATTCCAACGATATGCTTCTCTCTAAGTCTCAGGACAAAACTAATGAGCACACAGTCCCACCTGAGTGCCTTGCGAGCAGAGTTAATGATGTGACGGATGATAAAGGCAGGAGGACGGCGAAGATGAACGGGAAGATGGCGGTTAGTCTCCAGCAGCGCCGAAGGCAGCGGCATCGAGGCGACAGGCGCCTGTGGGAGCAGCGGTGCCCCCGATGTGTCTACCAGTGATGGGTAGCGCCGGCATAAGTATCGCAGCAGTTCCACGCAGAAGGCGTCCTACGATAAGAGAGGAAAACCAAACAAGTAGAGTCCACCTAATCAGCACTTCCGATCTTCCCTGTTCCTTTTTTGTCATATTCAGGCAGACTTATCATTACCAAAAGCGTCGTGAGGTTTCCCTATGAATGCTTAATTCACACTGACACTACAAAATGCCTCTTGCAGTAGACACGAAGAACTGCCTCATTCATAATCACTACCCTTTCAGTGTTGTACCGTTCCGCCATCTCTTTCGAGGCCACTGCTTTGAAGTCGGATGAAGAGTTTTGGGAAAGGATAGGAAATCAGATGTCAAGATCATCAGGAATCCACCACACCGACGGCTTTTAACTACCTATTCATTCATTGGGCAGGGATGAAGTGGCACCTAAATTAAATGACCCGAATCTGCATCTTTGGGAAAAGATACTTTGTAATAATTCAATTAAAGCGGTTACGAGTGAACACTCAAACCGACCACCGGGGCATTGAGCAGGAAGGCTTCCTTCACACAATAAAGTAGACCGCTTAATCATTTGCGTGAGAAAGCCATGAGCTCAAAATTCTAGGGTAAAATGGTTTTCTTCTTCTGCAATAAAAGCGTGGGAAATCAGTACGTTGATTTCTTTTAACAAAACATTTCATACCAAATTAGTAATAAGATGGCATCTTAACCAAATGGTCCATATTCACCCTCAAGTGGAGAAGGTAGCGAAACACTGGTGTTGAGGTAGCAACCGCTAAACGAAAACATCCCCAAGAGAGGATCAGACTACTAAAAGTGGATGGTTCGATTGCGCAAAAAATAGTAGAGTTGGAATGGAAGGGTGCAACCAAGAAAACTGGTTCACAGCGTCCTCTCACAGATTAAAACAAATGAGTTAAATTGACGAAGCCAAGAGCCCAAACCGATTACCAAACAGAATATATTCAACAATGCCTCCATCAAAATGCTCAGTAATAACTAAAAGCATAAAATAAGTTAAACCTACTTTATAAGGTGGAAACAACCGAGACGGACAAATAATCGTCATACCAGCAACCCGATAGGAGGGAAGAATTTAACCAAGCTACAGGTTAAGTTTTTCGCCCTTAATCGAACCACAAAAGGGAGACGCATTGACAGAGAGGCGCTCTTGCAAAAAAATGCATAACTACGATGAAAAAGACCCACTACAACGCTATAAGGTATGCTGGCGAAGTTCACGGAATGTACCACAATGTTGATACTGGGGCTAGAAACGCAAGATCATTCAATCCTTTCACTCCCCATTCACGACATCCGGGAAAAATAGGAGCTGGTATCGTAATTTGCCACCAAAATTCAATGGGTTTTGCCAAGATTCCCATTCTAGGTGCATTCTGCTCACGATTTAAGCTTACTATGGCTAATTTAAAGTAATTAATGACCTGCCTTTCCTCCAAAGGTAAGAGAACACAAAGGAGAACCTCACAGCATCCTCCTTCTCGCCAGTCATCTGTTCGGTGAACCAGTTTGTAAGAAACGAGTCCAGCGTCGTCTGAATGGCTGGAATTGGTGTACTGAGAAGGTGCTGCAGACTACCCTCACTGCTACAGTCCCCGGTTCCCATAAAAGCCTTTACCGCGTCCACCATATACACCACCAAACTGAAGGCAAGATCGAGGAGGGCAGCCACAGAGGGCGGTTCTGAGATCTCCGCAAACGCGTTTGCGTCCGGCACTTCTTCGGCTACACTCCTACCAGGCCAGAGTTGAGACACAGCCAAGGAGACAGGTGCCGCTCGACTGCCCAGCATCATTGCCAGTGGCATCACCGAGTCGCCTCGAATACGTAACAATATGTCAATGAGATTGAAGAATGTTGCTTGGACAGAAGAAGAGACAGAAACGGAGGAGAGCGTTTCAGTACCGTTGGAGAGAGCAGTTACACCCCAGGACTCAACTAATTTGAGACAGGTTGTAAGGAAAAGACTGCGTTGGAAACAACGCTGTGTGTCGGTCAGTTTTGGCTATCAAAACCGAAAAAAGCATAAGCGTTAGCAAGTGTGGGGAAGAGCTAAAATCGCCTAGTAAAGAAGAAAAGACCTACAAATGGACCGGTCCATACGGTTTGAAGAATGGATTGGGAGTTCGTATGTGGAAGAAGAAAGTGTGTGAAGGCTAGCGAGAGCATTTTGCATTTCAACGGAACCATTTCCGACTAAAAAGAAAGATATGGTAATTAACTCTCATTCTAGCTGTTACCAAGGACAAACTCATCTCTACGTACGGTTGCAAGAAGCGTTGCGGTGAATATGTCCGGTGAGTGATTAAAACCTTGATCAAGAATACTACGAGCTTCATTGAAAAACCCAACAGTGGAGATGTGAAGCAGAGCGGTCACAAAATCCGAATTCTTCCTATAAATTTGAAAATTGGGATTGCACAAAAGTGGACAAATAAAAGATTTCAGCATATCACCTACCAAATCTGAAGAAGTGGGGCTTTATCCTCCGTCCCTAGCCTAAGGCCGCTAAGGTGGGCCGTGGAAGTGTGAATAAGGATATTTGTTTCAGGGTGAAGAGAGCATTGCTGAAGGAGGGATAGCTGGCCGGAGGCATTTTTCCAGGGACGGTAGAACAGTCCCAACGAAACGTTCTGCTGGCGGTCCACCTCATAGACGAGAAAATGCTTCAACACCGCTAGACCCGCCTGATTCGGGACATGGAAGTAGGGGCAATCGAGCTCGCTGATGACCTGTGTATGGTGAAGAATGAGGAGTTTCCATTATCACTAATGAAACACTACTCAACACTAATAAGACAGTGAATCGACCTGAGAAACTGAAAGGTCGGAATTCATGCAGTGCACCCAACTGAGGAAGTTCTCCACAGGCCACTCATCAACAGCTGGATTAACTGCAACGAGGAGGTAGTGACGGTGAAGTTGAAAGAAAACAATGAAAGAGAAGGAAATGAGTGGGCGAACTTACCAGAAAAGTTCTCTGGAAAGACCGGGTTAGTGGAGCGAAGAAATTCAACGAACTGTTCCGAGGGAAGAAAGGACCTTGACCGGCTGTGCGAATCATTACACACATGCTGCGAGCCACGAAGGTGGTCGTAACATCTATCGAAGAAAACTGACTCAGCAGACACTCGGTCGCCTGACAACTGGAACATCAGAAAAGAGAAGGGAAAACGATCAGTTAGTCGGATTACTTTTCCTGTTGAAAGCTATTATACAATAAGTGGAACAAGCTAATGGAATTCTTCAAGCCAAATCAATAACTCCCTAAAACACTCTTTTCACTATTTGAAAGTAGGTAAAAGAGGAATGGGCTATTTTTAAAGAACTGACGTAGAAAGTGCCATGAAACCGAGGTCTTCAAAAGCATCGGCCAGGAGGAAATCAGCGGAACTTTGAGTCTCATCCTCCACCTTCTTTGATGGCGACCCAGTGAGAGCCTTCAACTGATTGGAAGGGGTGAGGAAGAACGTCTCTATAGACGACGACGGTGACAACGTTAAGTCTTCCTCACCCTTATCAACATCATCAGCCATAGCATCGGCAATGGCACCATTGGGAGTCGATAGGTAACAATCCAGCGAAATCGGTAAAGCAGAGGCCCGTTGTATGCCTATAATGACAAGAGCCAATTTTCCTTACCAGCTGGCCTATGAGGGAAAAATTCGCCAGTACTGATGTGACACTGTATCGACTCTGCTGAGTGTGTGTGCATGTATGAGCGCGAAACATCAGAAGAGTATCGACAACCTTTGGTGCATGAATGAAGGTTCCGTACAAGCATATCCACCTAGCCACATGAAAGTGGAAAAAAATACCTCGCCGGAGAGCTAAAGTGACCTTTGGCGAGAGGTGTCGAAAACTAGAAGGCAGAAGGAGATGCGCGAGGAGAAAATTCACCCTTTCTACTCCAATTTCTCCAATCAAACTGGTTCCAAGTTTGACTAACTTGTCCTCCTTCTCTAACGACGAACCTTCTGAAAATCAAAATGTAAGGCTGGTGTAAGACATGCGAACCACGTTTCTATTTCATCGTCAGGAGGGAAGGAATGGCTAACCTCGATCAATTAATGCAGTGAACCTTGAATGCAACCAACTGCTAAAACATTGTTTTACATCAGCGTTGGTTGCGTGCGTCAGTGAGAGACCCAATGGTAATCCCGTGGATAGAGGTAGACTATCAAGTAATTTCAAGACGAAAGCAAAGATCGGATGACGATCATGCTGTGTTGAAACAGATGACAGCCCATTGTTAAGTTGACTTGAATCCTGTGAAAAAGATATGATAAAAGCGTTCAAAAGTTTGATACTAACAAAAGCAAACTTACGGAAAATAAAGAGTATAAACGCTACCTTTGGGGTGTTTATCAATGACTGAACGGCGAAGCATATTAATGAAGTGAAGTTGGATTTTGACTGCGACTTGCGCAGTCCTTGAATAAGATACGATAGCTGAACAAAGTAATTGTAAATCACCAGAAGAAAACATACCTGAAGGGAATCTTTGGAAGACATTTTGGTATCACATTGGGATAAATCAATATGTGAAAATAAACAACGAAAAAAGTTGCGCTCAACCGAGCCTGGGTTTTGGGCGCATAACTAAAAAGGATAAGAGGCTACAAAAAGCCCATTAATAGCAAAGAAATTCGAGTTAAAAAGGGCCTCAAAAAAATACAAATTAAAGTAAGGAGATCATCATGAGCACACTCCAAACATAATGTGAATCAGTTCATTCGAATAAGTCCTAGTTACCTCAAAGGCTTAGCATTCTTTGGCAGAAAAAACGAGACAGAACTATGATTAAAGTTGGTGTACAATGAGAATACCCAGCCGAAAAATACTAGCTAATCAAAACACCAAAGTGGAAAAATTTAGAAAATTAACAGTGTAATGTGCCAAAGTTACCTCGAGAATCTCCGAAAAAGCTGCCTTATCATTCTTTTTATTCAAAACAGAAACTAAATAATCTATCTGTGAGATAGTTAACGAGAGGCATTCCGCCCCAAGCATGACCTATACACCGGCCAGTTTTTCAAGTTGCCCGCTCAACTGGACAATACTGTAAAATGCTGCAGTACAGTAGCGAAAAATTGTTATAGCATATAAAGTTTCCAAATTTCGATAACTGACAAAAACAACCACATATCATTTAAACGGTTAAAACTGATTTTAAAATAGTTTTGCACACTTTACGTCATATATGAGTTTTTAAACTTGCAAAAAAGCACAAAATTATAAAAAGTAAAAGCTGACTTGTTGGCAATTTCTAGCCGTGGAACAGTGCATTGTTATTTTAAGATGACTAGTTTTAGAAAATGCGTATCGTAACAGATCCTTTTCATTAATAATTACCCTACTCAGAAAATCAGAACGCAGTTATTATTTGATTCTCATCTGCAGCGTCCAGAGTCCTCTCAGATGATGTAATATACTTAATCAAGCTAAAAACAAGTGCTATTATTGAACGCATGGACCGAGTGACTACTAACACGGCAGAACCGAATTACAACCTGCAGAGATTAAGTCGTCAACTCAGTTACACTTAGTTATACATGGAATTATGTTGCTGCACGGGCTCTCTCATCTTAAAAGCATTAATATTGGTCTCCTAGCTCAGACCCTCACGTTGGTCATCACAAATTATGCTCTGCTTTGAAAACTACCCGAAATCATATTTGTGCGTCACTTCATTTTTCTTTGATCCTACTGTTACAGATGTATCTCACTGGCTCTATTGTGTTCGATTTCTGCGTCCAATTTGTGAACTGCATTAGGAAAAGGGAGTCTGCTAGCTCCATGCGAATCAAATCAGGCATTGTTCTCTGACAGGAACAATTCATCTGCCAATTTAAGCTCTAGTAAGAGTAGCCTAGTAATAGGAGCATCTAATAACGGCTAGGATTTAAAATACTTTTAAGAGAGCAACACATTTCGTCCATAAATCCTTGTTACATAATTCTCACTTCAGTACTGTCCAGCCAATCAATCTACGCCCTGTTCAGCTAGTATATCTGTTTACTCAATTATCATTGTGGTTCAAGAGCCACAGACGGTTCCTTAAGTTGTTAATATTACTTCTTCAGATTGATATCTAGCCATAGTGATTAAATTGCTTACTTTTTTGAGTCGGTTTTACTTGTCGCTGACACCAACGCATTGCTCCGAGTCTTCACTTAAACCGTAATAGGCCAAAGCATTATGGATGGCAAGATATTAACAACGTACAGATGGATTGAAGGGCTACTACAGTGACCCGGAGGCCATGGCTGAAGTGCCCACGTAGTTCAACACACGTCCGCTGTCGTAAACATGTTTCTCCCAACCTATTACTTGTATGTTGGAGAAAAATGCAGCTGCAATCCTTGCACACTTCCCCAACGAAGTTAACCTAGGCCCTTTTACCACTTGAGTCACGTATCAGAATCTCGGGTTACATACACACGTGTATCCGTTCAAACCCTACCCAATCTTCTACAACGGAACTCTTCCCTTTACGTGATTTCGTAATTGACAGCATGGAAAGCCTGGTGGACAGAGGAATTAACAGAAGGTGGCTCGCAAGAAGTCCTACCACCTGCTGTCCGCCACAATTTGAGTACATGAGCGATGTACCAGGTCCTCTGGGTGACTACCATCACAGGTAATTAACGAACAATAGTTGGGCTGACATTTTAACCATCTAAATGGATGTCCTGCCACATAGGACTTCTTTTCTTTTAAAAATGCATACCCGCTTTAATACCAGTAATACGTTGGTTATTTGTTTAGCTCTTGATTGCGGCGAAGGGGCCACTTAGGGTTTCCGACACGGCGCATTCGACGGGGAGACTGACCCCCGATCCATGCCAGTAACCTGAAGCCCCACTGTACGTCGACAATGCACCCCCTGCTCGAATGCTATGATTTCTTTGATCTCCAGAGGCATCCTGAGGCGTCGCGCATACGCATGCACCCACCGAGAAATAAGGTCGGGCTTCTCTTACCATCGATGATACCGACGGACAACTACTTGGGAGAGGAAGGCACACTTTTACCCACAGCTTTCACTACTTATACCTTCTTATTCAATTAGTGAGAAATACCCCACTGTCAACAATGCCAAAGCGTGAACCGATTGAGGTCAGGATCCCATACAAAGTTTTTACCCGCCGCTCCTACACCAGTGATATGTCAATCACGTGTTCGGGGCTGTGTGATCCATGCCGTGTTAGAGGCTGATGACCCCTATGACGTTGACGCACAGGCAGCTTCAAGGCGCCAACTGCATCAAGCGTCTTAAGGCTGAACAAACCACCACCACACAACAATACTCGAGGTTCCCCGAGGGTATGAACAGCCGTGGACTTCCCGCTTCTCACACAAGAAACCTCGTCAATCATCGTATGCTGCGCGGTATGCATGTAAATGCCAGCAACCCAATCAACAGTGACTGGACTAGAGACGCTTGCGCCGACCAGATGTAGGAACCACCCCACGCGCCAGTGGCCGCAGCGCCGCCACGATGGTGCACACCCCCGCGGCTGTAAGACCACAGGATTACTCATCGTCATTCTGGACATCCTGCCACAAGCGACCGCCTCATAGCAAATTTCTTCAGTAGTGGTAAAACTTGCAGGATACTTTGGCCTGCAGCCTCATAAACCCTTCCGGATTCATCCCTTTAATCGACATTCCACAAAATGATGGTTGTACATGAAGAGTTCAACAACTGCACCAAATCCTAAGGTCCAAAACCCATGAAAGACAACATTAAATCAACAATGACCCTAGCGTAGAGCTACACAAGACGGGAGTACAACAACACAAATTCTCGCCGCGATAAAAGAGATCAACTCGCTCCAAATGGAACACGACAGACTATTGCTGAAAGATTTCATCTTTGGAATAGCGAAGGCACTCCGGAGAGTCGAGAATCTCCTCCGTCATGGAGATGTCTTTGTGAATCGCCCTGATTAGATCATCTGAATGCAAAGGTAAAGGTGCAAAATCAGTCAGCATTAAGACTGACATGTTTTTTTGATAGCACCCACGTGCGTGGACATGACGTCATCTCACACGTCGTGGCATAAAACTAGGAGTGAATGTGTCATAACACAAACAAAATCGAAGGGTTTTAACTGTCTTGTGTTTGATTATATCACATTCTTCTTTCGCACCTTACCTACCGAGTGACTCAAAATCAAGCTCAGGTCGAAGGTACCGCAACGCCACGATTGTCAGCCGCTTTCCGTAGAAATCTTCCGGAAATGTGTGCAGTATGTGGACCTCCTGTTGACGATGAAGGCAAAAAGGCGAAGCTTTAGGAATTATCTTACTTCAATTAACTAAATTTGGACGGAAGAAGTATCGACTCACAAATAACTGTCTGTTATCGTAATTTTTGAGAAAAATCCAGAAATTTATCAAGTACTTTCAGAAATTAAAGTTAGGGAGTGGTAGCAAGAGTATGGATTTGAAGCCTATTATGTTGATGCTAAATCAAGCTATCACAAAGGTACTCGGATAAGTAGAAAAAAGCATGCAAATGGAGTGATAGCAGTAACACCTTCTTGAGCAGTCATAATAATCGTCGCTGACATGTTTCTCTTGCACAAAAAATCCGCGTTTGCTTAAAAAAAGGTATAGTGAATAAACGCCGAAAATGCAGATGGGAAGCGGGAAGCATGCGCTTCTTACAATCTTCATTCAAAGAAGCATCAATGACAAATTGCGAATGCACATGTTATGGCTATGACAATGCCAACCAAGGCATAGTTAAGATGAGCATTTCAGAAAAACAACATACGAGGGATTTCTTCTCATTCTTGTAGAACGGATTCCAACCAAGACTCATCACCATCTTGTACACTTCTCCATCACCAACTTGAGCCCAACCGGCGTAGACACCGGGGGACATTGATGAAGGCAAGTCCTCGATGACACTGTCATCCAAATTTGCTAGTTTGTTCTACCATTAAAGCAAGTTATGAAGTACCTGTGGGAATGCCCAACTCTCGAGCACCGCGACCGAAGCCCAAAACAACAGTTCCAGACGTTTTGAAAATGCACCTGTCGTCAGTCATGGTGCTTAACTTCGTGCAATCAAGAAATGGAAAAGGCGGTGGGGGTGGCCATTTGGATCAATTTATACGGGTAAAGTGGACCCAGCCCAATTTATCTGCTAACCAATCAGATACTAGGCCCACCATTACTCTGCAGGTAAGTGGTTAAAACCTAACGTGAGGAATTATTAACAACGTGGCCTAGTATAATTGACCAAATTTTTGCATGATTTTAATTAAGTTTTCGAATTCTAAATTTGACAAGGAAAAAAACTAAAAAATACACTTTACAAGGTTCAAATATCGGTCTTAGCGTTCATTCGACATAACAAAACCTTCATCTCGTAGAATTTTTATTCTGATTTTAATACTAACTTAGTCTGCGTTTTTATTTTTATATTTTGGCGTCACTTGAATCCCCAGCAATGTTTTACCTTGTGACTGTATCATAAAAGTCAAAAAACAAATTTTGTTGAATTGAATGTAGCTAGAATGTTGTTACCGCCATTTCTAACTTTTGCTTTGACGTGGCAAAATTAGCGCTCTATTTCCATGTTTTGGCCTGCTCGTTCCGTTTTTGAGTGCCCCAATTGTCAGCGTCGAATGCGACACTGATGGGTGGCTAAGCAGTTTCCAAATAAATTGATTTAATACTAGTTGAAAACTGTCTATCAGTATATCTGAATTCCAGCAATTAAGAATCTAGAGGGTTGTGCGACGAAGAAACAGATCTAGATTTTATTCCGTATTTCGGTACTGAACAATGTGTCAAGTCGGAAGTAGAACTTATTTTTACAACACGGTTACCGCCTACAATTCGTCCCCTATAATGACAAGAACAAAGCAAAAGTGCCCCTTTTTTGCTGTTCGTAATCTGCGCAGTAGCTGCAAAATCGCGGAGAATCAATCGTATTAGGTTTTGCACTTGTAAACTTAAGCATTGATCCTTGTCTTACATATAAGTCTGGTGAAAAATAGGTCCACTCTAGTTGTTATCAAAGGAACTTTCGTTACTTTAATTGACACCAAATGTTAAACATCAGTTATGTATTCTTGAGACCTCATACACTTCTGGTGTGAATGTTGTTGGCATGAACACTTTTTCCACATTAAAATAAAATCAAATTCTTTCGTAAACGGGACATCTTAGATGCTCAAATTTCATCCAACACATTGATCATGAATTCAATAGGATTTCCCGGTCTCCCAACAAGCAGTCTTTCAACGAGTTTCTAGTAAGAAGAATTATAATGCTTTTCTTAAAGTCATTACTTCAAAAATGCTTTCAATTCCATGTTTCGCGAGGTATTCATCCGCTTTGCTCCTAGGATTATTTGGAGCGAAAGTATAAACAACATCTTTTTCTTCCTTCTCCATGATTAGTCCAGCGGAAATGATCCTTTCAAGTGACACAGGCTAGGGGTAGGCATAAGTGGTTCCTAGGATGAGAGACTGTGTTGTCTCAGCAATGTCCTATGACGCGCTTGTGCAATGTTCGCATCTATGGTAACGCAGAGAGTTGGCGTTGCATCCTATGGGAGATCTTCATAACTGGGGGAGGGATTACAATACGTCGGTTGTTTGTTTAACTCTCGGTTTTGGGGAAAGGGACCACTTAGGCGCTCCGCCCGCCATCGTACTTTCGCTGGGCGGACTGGCCTCCAGGCCATGCCAATAGCCCCACTGCCTTCTGTACGGCGACAATGCATATTTTTTCCGAGTACTGTGTCTTATCTCCTCTTCAGGAAGCTCTCGGGGGCGCTGTCAGAACGAATCGCCAGTGAGGATGTTTTTGTGACAAAAAACTGGTAATAAGCAGGACTTGGAACACCTCAAGAACAGGAGGAGGCATATAAAAATCTACTTTTGGGACTGGAAGCGTTTTCAAACTTAAGTAGTCTCTATCTGATGTCTTGCGAAATACTTTCATTATACAAAATCACTCGAAATGGAGGTCATAGTCATTGGCAGTAGCGAAAACATGGGAACAAAATCTAGGGCTGAAAGTTAGATTTCCCGATATTCATAGGTTCTACAAGACTTAATTACAACCCCCTCAATGCTGGTTTTTGCAGTATTCAGCAAATTTACTCATTCCAAGGTACTCGTAGAATTGTAATGTGCCGTTGCCCAAACTGCTTTGCAATGATGGTTGCGCTCCTCGACTTCCCTGAAGGCGAAAGAAGACACAGTACTCGGGCAGAATATGTATTGCCGACGTGCTGAAACGCTGGAGGTTCTACTGCCACGATCGTCAAGCGGTGGTATACAATTGTGGAGGCCCTAGTTAACCCGTTACACTGATAACGTACAAGGAGTGTAGATGGAATTGCCACTGTTGAGTAAGGAGTCACGTAACACTCAACATAATTTAAACAATGAAAGCTCCTTTATGTATGCTCTGCCTTCCCTTCACCGAGGTCATGGAAACTCATCAGCAACGACCATCACAGCTATATTTTCTTGGGTTGAAATCAGGTGTTAGACGAGATGAAGACTCTGCAATGACTTTAATTGCAGTGAAAACCCGATGACTCCGGGGATTGATTTACAGTTTGATGGCATGTAACTGTCATGCCAAACCGTTTAGATGCAAGTGCACTTGGAAGCATGGGTGAGCATCACACTTTTTTGCTAGGGATGGAGGATCTCGGACATAACCCGACATCCGCCCAGTCATGGTTGGAGACTCTGTAATTGGCTTTGGTAAATGCTTATAGAGCAGTGGAACAGATATTATCAGAGCTCTATGCCATCGTCGTAAAATAGACTCTCGAATGACGGCATACACATTCACATTCACTTTTCCACGATCATTCGATTAAACTGCTCGCGTGGGACGTCTGCAACTCCATAAATAGTCGTTGTCTCAGTTCCCAAGAAGTAGCGTTTTCATTTCGAATATTCGGACATTCTAGGACACCTCCGAAATTGCGCTCTCGCTCTCTTCCCCTCGAATGACTAATGTCACCTTCAAAATGGTCATTTTTACTGTTTTCATCATCACTATGAGACCAAGGCCGATCAAAATAGTGCAGTGGAATCACTGCGTATCTGTGGTAATCCGGAAGGACAAAAAAGCACCTATTTCGTGCTCTCAACTCGACTCGTCGCCACTTAAGGACTTTCCTGTTGTGGCATGATTGCGCATGATTGTTTTACGCCTACTTTTTCATTTTGTACTATTATTGTCACCTTGGAAACCAAAAATGACAATGAAGTGGCTTCTCTCAGGCTTGACAATTTAGAAGGTGAAAATGACTAAATGGCGTCAGCCCTTGGTAGTTTGGATAATTCCTGCCAGATATAATGCAGTCCGTGCTACTGTAAGCGCTATTGAGACGGAAGAGGGGATCATTTCTAGCTCTCTCCTTACTAATCGAAAAGAAGACCCTCAAAAATCCACGTTTAATTAATACCCAATTCCTGTATTCTTTACTCTTTTTGGATCTCAAGTAAATGGGCTATATGATTGACGTATTCAGCAATAAAGCTTAGGTCCACTGTTCACTTGAACCAGTGCAGCGTCTACTCTTAAGGCCATCAGTAACAGAGTGACCTTAAGGGTGAGGTCATGGAGGATGCTTAGATTGCAAGAAAGCCGATTGGAGGAGTGATGCAAGTAAACCGAAGAAGGCAGAGGCCTAGACGAGGGAATGAGCGAGAGTGAAATTACTGGGAAAATAGGAATTCCTTCATTACTGAGTTAATACTGCGTTCTCATATAATATTACTGCCAACACTTGCATGGTAGCTATGTAAAGCGCGTAAAGTTAAGAAGCTCTACCCTTCGTAAAACCATTTTAAAAAGCGAGAATCGGGAATGAGTTCTACAGACACTGATTTTCTCTCGATCGCTCACAGGTCTTTCAGTCAAAATACCCTTGCAGATCCTAAAAATTACGTAAGTATTCTGTGACAGAAAATTAAGAATAGCAGAGCTTAAAATATTAACTTTACCAAGGCCATGTTCTAGCTTCTTCAAATGGGAACGAATATGTTCTGTGACGTCCTTGGCAGAGGAGGTTTCGCGTAATTTTTCTCTTAGCCACTAATCGAGTTTGGTGTCAGGCTTGAATGGATGTGGCTACTGTTGCTATGATACAACCTGGCATTTAAAGAGTTTGAGTACAATTTTTTTGACCTGTTTCCTGGAACATATTATAAATTTGAAACCGTGAAAATTTTAAATTAATTTTAATTAATTTTAAATTATTCCACACTCAAAAAAAGGATTATATAAAATTTGGCGTTTGTCAGTAAAATAAAACAAGGGGTATGGGACTGTGATGACGACCCGTTGACATAAATGTTGCGGGCGTTACCTGGTATTTGTATGCCCGACATCGGATTCTGTTGACTTTTCGACCCTGGTAAGCAGCCTACAACAGCGGAGTCTTCATCTGCCAACACGTGTGAGTAAGCTGAGAATTTGGGTGCCTGAAAATGCGGCTGCCGGCTGATAACCAGAGGCATAGGACCTTAAGTTTCGCAATTTTGTGATATTTTGGTTGTATTCTCTTGGTCTATAATGGCTATGAGGATATTTAAAGTCTCCTTGTTCGAAATACTGGCAGATCAGGTCATCCAAACGAGAGTGGGTTTTGGGGTGCTCTATTGTGTTTGGCAATTGAAGAAGAGAAAGGAAATTTCCGAAAAATCGCGATAGGAACGTTTTCTGAATTTGTGGACATCTCTACCGGTTATGCAGCTACATTAATATAATGACTAGACTCACGGAGACAAATGTGCTACCTAAACATGCATCTATTTGGCAGATGAGGTTATTCTTCTTACTTCTATTCGGCTCCGCTCCATCACGTTTTGGTGCTGACTTCAAGGAATTACAAAAAAGCTTGAAGGAATTTTTATGAAGGTTAAACCGTTTTTAATCATCAGCACATCTCGCCAATTTCAATGGTTCAAAATTACCATCTTATCGAATTGCACTGAGGGGTGCTTGCGATTTCTTTACTCTTCTAGGCTGACCTATGCCCTACGGCAAGTTCAGTCCCTATTTATGCGGAGAGTGACCTCTTAAAGTCAAAGTTCAATATCTGAATACGGCTTAGCCGTCTCTCTGGGTTATACTCAGTCTCATAGCGCTTGGATAAGGCACGTTTCGAATTATTCATGCCTGTTGATGCCTCAATCATTAATGACAATGAAGCATTAAATTGTTAAAATTTGACTCCTTATTCGTGCTCTTTCTGCGTTAAATATAACATTTAGACTTTGCAGGACTGACAGCAATGTATCTCTCCAAGTTCCTTCTGTTGACGCTCCCTGAGGAGCGATTCGGTTGACTAGGTGACTGTTAATGCCTTTATGATAGAAGCTAAATGACATGCCGATTTCCGGTCAATCCGGTGTAGGGCGAGACTCGTCGGTCCCCGCCTCCCTGTTCCTAGCGTTCTTTGAAGAGCCTTGTTGATTCAAATTGGACCTATTTATTAAAAAGGAAAAGATTAAGAGGGAAAGTACAGCGTTTAAGAAGGGGGGAACCGCAGTCACTAGGCGCGGAAGCGGACGATCCTGACACGAGATTCGTATTTCCTGCTTGCCTCCTCCCTGAAATGTACATTAAAACAAAAAAGGAATTGCACCGTCGTTTGATTTGTCGGTGAACAAACGAGAAAAGTAAACTTTATATTGTCTGAATGGATCAGGTATTTTAAGTAAAGGAACAAATTAAAAAGGTACTGTGTAAACTTGATATGGAACTCAAAAATCCTTCACCAACCTTAAAGTTCAACAAGAGGAGTTTAAAAATGCCGTTTTTAACAAGATCCCATAAAATTTTAACCATAAATCTGCCTTCCATTCCAAAGTGCATTTTAAAATTAATAATGTGTAATACACTGGTTGTTTTTTAACTCTTTGTTTCGGTGAAGGGACCCCTTAGGTGTTCCATTATTATACCTTTGCTGAGTGCTCTGGTCTCACGGGTCACGTCGGTGACCTCAATCCCATCAGTATGTCAACACTTCATATTATTTTCAAGTTTTACGTTTACTTTCCTCTTTAGGGAAGTCTCGGGAAGCTGCATTGGTGGCAACGGTAGACCAGCCGGATTTTAAAGAACACCTATCCCTCTCGTGGCGGAAAAATTGCATATGCTACGGATGGGAGAATAGATGATAACAATTAACAGAAGGAGTGAAAATGACGTTTTCCTTCGGCAATTGCCCCAGTCCCGTCGCCCGCAAGAAAGCTATTCACAGCTAATGCTACATTAGCTATGGCTGTGAGCTATTTGGAAAAGTTTCTTTCGAGGTTGTCAAACCTACTTCTATGAAGAGGTCACTTACATGAATACGCTATACCTCTT
>NW_020170398.1:856496-860048 GCF_000524195.1 Echinococcus granulosus
CTTCTTCTTCTTCTTCTTCTTCTTCTTCCTCCCCTACAAGCTGGACAGAATCCAGATGTATATGGTTGGGTAACTCAAAGGTGAGAACAACGTAGTAACGGGGATTGACGTGAAACCATGCCTTCATGGAAGAGCATTAAAACTGGCCTTTTTTGTACAACCCCGCTATTAGGTAATTGTTCCTACAACTAACGATGAACACGCGTGATGGTCAGCCCGTTCCCCCGTCCGCGAATCCATTTCCCACCGTACAGTATGAAACTCCAGATCTAATAGAATCACCAAGAGGGATCTGCGACGTCGCGGTCAAGCATCTCATCTGCTGCATGAAAATTTGATGACTGGCACATATGACTTGTGAATGTTATTCTGACTGTACCGATCACGTTGCGATGGCTGACGCAAGAGGCTATCCGAAGGGCGCGCCGGGCTGATGTTAGAATGGGGCGAGGAAATGTGCTTTGCTTCAACTGGCAAAGGGGCAACCTGGTTGTCTTGACCAGATGGGCTGTCCTCTGGGCCATGTTGGTAGCCCCAATCCCTTCGCCATGTCGGCAAAGCATGCTCTACTCGAGTATTATGTCTTATTTTGGTATTCAGAGGGGCTTCAGGACACTACAAAACAATTTTCTGCTTACCAAACGCGGTCATGACGATTTGGCTTGATGGATTAATGATGACAGACCAGAATCATGCGATCTGAACTTCTTCTTCTTTCTTCACTGTAAATTCTTACCGCATTCAGTTGATATTCTTGATGAGATTCTTTCATTTATTTTCTGTTTGGTTTTTCTTCTCTGAGAATACCACTATATAGAATTGTATTTTTTTAGATCACACAACAACTAAAAACTACTACAGTGTTTTGTAAAAATAAAATATTTTTAGGTCGGTTCTTTTATTTTAGGGTAACATTTCAACCAATATTGCAATTTCACTTTCCAGGTCTTCCTCTGGCAATTGCCATTCCATCTCATTAACATCCCGTGAAGGTGGGATTTCACGTCTATTTTCTACTTGCCACGTTATTCTCCCTTTAGGGCCGCTCAGTCATATCTACCTGGGGTCTGTCCAGCAAGCATGGGTAGGAGGAGGAGGAGGAGGAGGAGGAGGAGGCGGCGGTATCGCATGCTTACATAATTGACATCTTTATACACGCACGGTAGACAGCTTTGTAACAAACTTTTTCTAGAAGCTTCACGTCTAATGTTGCTTTAACTGTAACTAGCTTCCTTGCAGACGACAGGACTGGGACAGTTGTTGAAGACATGCGTCCTTCCGGTGGGGGTAGTTAATGCTTCTCCCATTCGCAGCATGTGCACACCTTCAGTCCGGCCATGACTTGTCACCCATTCTCTCATCCACGGCATATGAACTTTTTCCATCACACTGACGCTAACTACCCAGCAGTAGTGATCAGGATAGTTGTTCTTTAAGATTGGGTTTGCTTTCCCCTTCCACCAATCTATTTCCTCAGGACATCTCTAAAGACGAAAGTAGACGCAATACTCGGGTAGAGTAGATATTGTGGATCCACAGATGGACTGAGGGCTACTGGCATAGCCTCGAGGCCTGACCACCCGGCAAAGGTACAATGGCTGAGCCCTTCATTAACCTGTGACCGAAAACGAGGGTTAGACGGACAGTTAATCTACTACAGTTATGGTTAGCGGAAGAATTCAACAACTCTTATCTTTTATCATTTTTGAAGCACGAGATATCCACTTTGTACCCCGGATCCGTTTCATTCATCCACTTTTAAACCGATAAGCATACCAGTTTGTCCACTCTTCTTTCAATTATACAAAAGATAGAGCGAATTTACTCAATTCACGCTACGACCTCTTCACTATAGTCCACTTTTCCGCAAAAAAAACGTAGTAACAAATTTTTGCATTCTATGAAATATTCAGCGACAATGCTTGGTGGGGCCTAACTTCTACAATCAGTCGGAAGAAAAGCGGAAGGTTTGCGTACAGGGTTGCTATAGTAAAAGAAGGAATTACCAATATGTCAGAAAAAAGGAATCACATTTTAAAGGAGATCCGTGAGAAATGCGACTAAACTAAGGCAAAAATACTATTTTGGGGACGTAAGTAGGGAGTTAAAGCTGATTACGAGTCTAAATTGACCAAAAGGAGAGAAGTAGATATACCGAGAAGTTAAACCGCACTCTCTACCTCTTGGTTTGTACCCTGAGTCTCCAAAGGCTCTCTTTTTCGTAAATCTTTCGTGAACGCTCTAGAACGGCTCAAAATTTGCGTTCTCGTGCAGTCCCTTCCGGATTCGTTAATGGCATTCTAAGATGGACAACCCTAGAGGGGTACCTACCGGAGCTCCCGATTATCCGCCGGACATCTTATCCCCATCTCACACTTTCCAGCAAATGCAGACTTACATATTGAAGCCGATGATTCTGGATTACTGGGGTTGAGAACTCAGAAACCACTTTCAGAGTAGGAAATATCTGCTAATGCGTCTGAACTGTTTCATCCTACAGCAGTCTGCTTCACTTCGCCTGCGATGTTGGTACTCGACACCCACTGCAAACTGTGCATTATTATGAATGTGCTATGCTGTGTTATGTTGCATTGTGTTATATTGGCGGCTTTTTTTCCACTCTGTCCACAGAATCGCTCGTTTCCCGTAAAATTCCACCCTACAAACCATTCACGGAAATGACCGCTAAGCTGTGGGCTAGTAACGGAGTTACCACAGTCCACGTCTTGACTGACAGACGTAGAGCTGCACATATTTGAAGCACTGACAGCATTCAGTCAACTGCCTTATGACTAAGTGGTTTGATATTTCTGTCATCGCTCAAGCGCTTCTGCCAATGCCAGTGGGTGTTGGAGGGTTAGAGGTAACACCTCCATCGCTGCGATGGTGCGCTTTCACCATCACGCACCTCCACTGGTACCTGCCATCTCCACAGACGTGGTGCGGATAGGATTGAATAGGCCCGACCACACACGATAAGTGAGTCCACTGTCAGGAGAGGCGACGGAAGAGATCGACTTTCCACTCATTACGGCGTGATAGCAGCGCATAACCTCCAGGCGGATTGGGGATCTTGCTTTACTTTGAACCATCTTCGTAGTGCTAGTAAGGCATCGAAAAGG
Organism: Echinococcus granulosus; assembly: GCF_000524195.1. NCBI lineage: Eukaryota > Metazoa > Platyhelminthes > Cestoda > Cyclophyllidea > Taeniidae > Echinococcus > Echinococcus granulosus. The sequence goes on from NW_020170398.1 coordinate 859,619, forward strand.
TGATGCAAGTATACATATCATGGTGATTTATCTTTGTAAATTCTTCCAAATTTGCGGTATTGGGACATTAGTTTGTTTATTTTTTCCCGTAAATCCGTACGCATGTCTCCACACTTTATTAACTACTAGTGCTTTATATTCACATTTGAGAGGCTACTATCCAAGACACATACACAAAACAACAAGAACAAATACAGTCGTACACAAAAAATAGGAGAGATAAGCAGTTGTTTGCTTCAAATCTGCAGGTTGGAAAGTGGGGGCAGGGGCAGGGGTCAGAGAAGGAACATAGTAGCATAGATTGAGGAAGTAATAATAATGCCACTGGCAAACGCCATCCAGATGCACAAAAGTGGGTACGATTTTCTTTTTTCATTTCATTTATCTGTTCACTTGTCCGGTGAGTAGAATCGCAAAACGTTGGCTCGGA
>NW_020170398.1:860148-868817 GCF_000524195.1 Echinococcus granulosus
GGTTGCGTTGGTTCTCTGGATGAAAAGGCGAAGCGTTCTGATTGGTCAATGAGGCTGAAATAAACCTACTTCTCCTGGCGTGGCAGTTGGAAGACCATTGCCCCGCTAAACTTTCGGACTTGTAATACCAAGTATTTAAGTACATGTATATACTAATTTAATCATTTCATACTTCTAGTTTCTATGCTATGCCATATTTTTTGTCCCCAGAAGCGAAAAATCTGGTCACAAACATTCAGTGTTTCTACTCCACTTTACTTCCATGCTGACTACTCCATTCTGCATACGATCCCCAGATTGTCAGAGGCTGATAGTGAGCAAGAGACAGCATTCCTCTCCCACCCAAAATCAGGTGTCATTTAAGCCCTTCTCGCGGACAGGCTTTGCTGCATGAAGGCCTATGCAGCCGTGTAAGGAGGGGGTCTTCTTCCTACTGACCAATTTTACCAGTTCTGGTTGTTGCTGCTGGGGAGGCTTTTCTTCCACACCTTCGAGTAGTGTCGTCTTATGTGTTGGGTCTTCAACACGTATACAGTTGACGGTAAAAAATGCCAATCGCGATGATGCAAAGTGCACATTTTTGGGGTGATTAATGATGCTCTTTGGCATTCTGACCGTTGATATAGAAAGGTCATTTTCTTACCAAAAGTTGATCACCCAGCCAGTTACTCAGCAAACAGACAATCTCCACAGCACTGTGTATTGTATGACACTCGAGAATGAAGTAGAAACCCAAATGACAGGCTTAGAAACTTGTTGCCATTCGATAATGCATGACAGGCGAGATTCAAGAACTGTTTGCCTATCTCCCACCACGGCTTTCCTTCCCTTGTTGATGTGGCTGGTGGAGGTATAGGGCAATTATTTCATCGTTCGCATTACATAATACTGGGAGTTGTTACCCAATAGCTAGGCGTAATTTCTTATTCATATCAAGCACAAAAGATCTTCCTGCTTGACTTAACGTGATGCCTCCATCCTCACGTGACTCATCACTAGAATCTGGTAGAATGTTAAAATCATTCCCAGCCTGTACGTTTTACTACCGCATTCGGTTGTTCCTGATATGAGAGACCAAGGGAGCCATCCCTTAAGCTGAGGCATACTGATCAGTGCTTTATACTGCACAGACTACAACATTGTTTCCACGTTGCAAGTTTCAGCGTTTTTCAGCAAGTCAGTGCAATCAGTTATTCCAGGAACCACACAAATGAGTTGGCCCCTTCAGATGACCTTTTGGACAAGTTTTACCATTCGGCATGGAAGTCGAATACAATAGCCCGGAGCTCTCGGAATGCCAGCAGCACTAGCACTTGTTCTGAATCATTATGGGGAGATAATAAACAAGCCTTAGGTATGGAGCAATTGCAACTTTGAATAGAGAGGAGTTGGAAAAAGAATTGGTTTTCAACCCACCCTTCGAAAGTGATGTATCTTCAACTTGTTTTCGAAGAAAGTCCAGGCAGGCGTCTTTACTCAGACCCAGAGAGTACATTCTCCAGGCAAATTTGCTGAAATTTAGAAATAATCTATAGAAATTATATTTGAACACGATTGGTCTCAGCAAACTCCTCCAAAAATGCGCAAGAAACAGGTTATTCCATTTTCCCTCTTTTTTGATTACCGAGCATGCAAAAGGAGCACCAATCTGTTTAAAATTGGCGAATTTTCAGATCATTAAATACACACCCGACTCAGTGACCTTGAAAAGGGTAAATTTCTATGGAACTCTGGACGCGAGGATTTTATGAATCAGAGTGAGAGCGACGTGATTGCGTAATCACCTCTACAACATATTGACAGTTCAATACAAAAATTCAACGGATAATTAGAAGTCGTATTTCTTCACTTTTCCGTCCTTCAGTAGAGATGAGTTTAAATCGAATTTTCAAGTGCGGATCTTTATTACATCGACAATGCCCTTCCACAAAACATAAAAGATGTTTGGGGAAGTCTGAGAAGAAAATTAAAGGCTGGGAACGATGATATTAAACTAAGGGATGAACCATACCTTAGCTGATTGTAGACAATGCTATCATGTAGCTTCGCTTCAGCATCCAGATTTTCCTGGTCGTCAGTGGTACTGTAAGGTAAAGGAATTACAACTTATCAGTCAAGATATTTTTACTGGGACACAAATCTGACATCTTCTATTTGCTGTTAAATAATTCTAACGTCCATAGACAAAATGCGGATTTCCTTAATATCGGAGTAAGCTTAGTAAAGCTGCTTCTTCCGCTCAAATATTAGACAGTTTTTGAGTCGAGCAAAAGGAATTTAGCTTGGCCCAATCCAGGAATTTTCAAAACTGAAGTCCGCGTGTTATGCCAATTTACCAGTTTAATTCGCCACCAACATGAATGCTTTATAAAGACAAACATACTTCGGAACGATCTGACGGTTGACACGCTCTTCCTGAAGAGCAATGAACACGGCTGCATTCCAAAATCGCGTAGACTGCCAGAGCATTTGGTCTTTTAAGCTTTCATAGAGGTAGGTTAACACCACCTTGCCTGCCGAATTAACGTCTGGAGGAGAAAGAATTAGTAAGTCTGAGTAGTTGATTGAGCAATCAGAAACGGTTTTCCATGAAATGTGTAGTAAACACTAAAATAACCGACGCTTTCTCATGATCAGCAGAGAATTGCCCCAATTCGTCTTCGGAAACTCATTGTTAACCAACAAACAATGGATTTGATTGAGTAAATTTGTCTCTGCAGGATAATAGGATTCTGTCAGATCCTGTGTCTTTCAGATCAAAAAGAGACTTTCATTTCTACATATCGCCAATCAAAATATATTTGTATAAACTGTTTCACATGGCAAAAGTATCACAAAGATCATTCAAATCAAACCAGGACTCATACTTCGTCCTGAGGTCAGCCTAAAAAAGAGTGACACCGTTGTTACACCACACACGCAGTAATGATTGAGAAGTCTGATCCCTCCATCACCTTTCTTAGCACCCAACTCATGTATCGTATGAAGGGGAAGGGGAAGGGGAACCAGTTAAATCTTATCCAGACACTCTCAGTGAAGATGGCAGGTGTTTAAACCAGAGCGTGATGATAAAAGCGCCCCACCATCATTCTTCTTTCGACTTGACGGAGGCGCACACACTAACGCACGAATATTCACTCGCATCCACAGGAGAACTTGAGCGCATCGTGTTGCGAAGATAGAGATCTCATTCACTCAGCCATAGGACAGTTGACCAAATGTCGGCAACATTTTAAGTCTGTGTGACCCTACGTCCGTAAGTGAAGGTGTAGGCTGTGGTGATATACTAACTCACAGTTTAGAAGTTACTTCTGCGAATAGTTGGCGCATGGTACACCCTTTGGACCCTAGCTTCATGATCGACGTAAAATTGCGGTGAAAGTGTTTGGGAGATGAGTAATCTTGATACCGCAGGGGTCAAAACACAACAAGATCAGCTATAAAATTACACAATTTACAGTATTTAATGATGTTTGAGTGCAAATGGCGCAAAGGAAGTGTCGTAGAATGAGGCGGTTCAGCCTCACAGACATATGCTCCTAGAAGATATGTAAAGATTGTGTTACAGCGCAAATGCGGTTTCGCATCTTAAAATCTGCTCTCTATTTGCATTGTTTAACGTCAAATTACTCTAACATCCCTATTAAACTACCGATACGCGTATCTAACCTTTCGTGGGGACGATTCGCACTCAGCGAAATCTTCTCAAACCACAAAAGTTGGAAAGTTAAAACTATCGATGCCTTTTTTGCACTTAAAAAGCAAAGCGTCCTCATCTGCTTTTAAACAAATGCCTAGTTTTGGTTCTGCTCTGCAAAGCGAGATCGGCAAAGTAAAGCGGTCGAATCGAAGCAGAGGCCTTAAGTGCGCTGTTTAAAAATGCATGTCCTGGGAAGGTCGACGGGTAATCTGCGCAGTGGACATAAAAGAACATTAATTTTCCCAACTTGATAATATCTTCCCCTTTTGCAAAATCCAAAGGGGTCACAATATTACACTTTTAACTAAGAAACGTTTTATTGATAGGTATGAAATCACGACTATTTCGTAATATACAAATTTCTGCAAGAAAAGACATTATAATTAATAACCCTCCTGAAATTTTCGATATTACTAAACATCCCCTTAGTAGCACTAGAAGAACGTCGAAGATGAAGACATTGAAACAGTCTAACATTTTAGCGTCTATCAAGTACAAACTGGCTATAACCCCCTTTTTCCTTGCACTAAATGATAGCTTTCTCCTAGACAGGAAATGTTCCTCCTTCATCCGAGATGTAGGGGGAATGTGTCAGTTATTTGTTTAAGCCTCAGTTTTGGCAAAGGGTACACTTAGGTGCTCCGCCATCGTGCTTCTGCCGGGTGGACTGGCCGCCGGGGCATGCTAGTCACTTTAAACCCTACTATACATCGATTACATACCTATTCTACCTGGAAATAGAGTCTTTTTTGCCTTTGAGAAGGTCTCAGGGTGCTACATTAAGAGGCATTCTAAAGATTTTAAGTCTACTTTTTGTTGGATAAATGCCAGAATTATTCTGCAGACGGCTGTAGTAGCAAAAACTAGTTGGAACTTAGTGCACCTAGTTACTTTTCTTCATAAGTCAAATAAAACAATGCAGATGAGGTCCAATTCAATCTGGATAACAGATAAATGAAAGATTGATCAGTATTAATTCACTTTTAACCACTGATGGTGCATGCACACCACAGACTTGCGACGGCCCGAATTTCTAAGCTGGTGCCGTAGGTCAAAAAAACTGAGACACGCATTCTTTGTAATCGCCGTGATAACCAATTCGTGTTACAAACAGACCTACTGGTATAAAATAGTGAAATTGAAAAAGAGTGCTCTTGGTGGAGGAATGATCACCTTCCGAGAAGCAGTTGAATGGGTCATTGCTCTGGTGCGAGTGACAGCGAAGGAATAAAGCAGTAGAAAATACCTGGACTGTCGTGGTCAGATTGCCTTTAATACCCCGACAATAACGAGTACTTACCTGAGTGTCTGAGAGTAAAATGGATCATTACGGGCACCCAGGTGTTTTAGTCCACTAATATGACGCCATTTGTAATTAATGTTTGCATCTCCCCCCCAGACTAATTCATTACCTTTATTTATTAAAAACCCCACTTTTGCATGGAAAGGACTGTCAGACCGGAATTCCCAGCGTCACGTATTTGTGACTCAAAGCACCTAGCATGGTATAGCTGACTTGCAGAAACGCAAGAAAAAACAATTGGCATTTTTTGAACCTTTATAAATCCCCTTAAAAGTTAATATTTTTTGCTGGTCGTAAACTCATCAGATTCTTTCCCAATTGAAATAAACCGCCAGTCAAAGGAAGAATAAACGACAAATTAACAAAGAAGCAACACCAAGTAAAGGTCTCAAGAAGGAGCAGAAACACCCAACTGGAAGGTTTTTACGACTTACTCTGCTGGAAGATGCGGAATGCCACATTGAGTATGGACGCCGCTGGTGAAAAGTCATCATTCTTACCGCATTCCGTCAATGTGTTGTTGCAGAATGACGCGAGAAGTTGCAGCACCGAGGCTGGAACCTGCTTCATTTCATCTGCCTGGAGAAAAGCCACAACTCAAATGGTCAGTGAATCGACTCAAAATATCAAAAAAAAAAATATTAAAATGCCTTTAAATGAATGATTTCTGAATAACCTGTTTGCGAAGTTCCTTTGCAAAAGCCGAACGACCAGTGTGATGCTAAAATTGAGAAATGGAGGACCACTTCTTATACAAACACGAAGCATAAATTCGTACATGAGGAATAAGGCGTGACTCACTTCTATGTAGCTCTGGAAGATGTGGGCGTTTTTCGTCACCACACCGGCACCGTTCTCTCTGAATTAACAACAAATGCGAAGGGATTATGCGAGATCCAGTATCATTGCCTTTGATCAAATTAAAGCGACAATCTCTTTCTAATAGTCGATTTCACTAAATATGANTTAAAAAATATTGCTATGAACCTATTTTAGTTATTCAGAAGAAATGAAATGTAAAAGCAAGGTCATTTCTCATCAAAAGCCGATCATCACCCGAATCAAGCTGTGTATATAAACCATTCCTAAGCGGTACACTTTGCTTGCACATCTAGGTACCGTACCGTCTCCAAATGGTAGACCAGACAAGCAACAAGAGCCATTTCTGCTACCACAGCTGAGGCACCGAATCGAACTTGGTTAATAAGGCGAATAGAGACATTAATGGAAGAAATTGACTACGCGTTTGAATTTATTTACTTATTTAGGATTTTCGAGACCAAAGATAACCAAGCACTAATCAAGGTCTCGCCTCAATTAATTCTATTAATTTGTCACGTTTTGAAGATGAGTTATTGTGTCGCACACCTACGTGAGCATAGCCATGACAAACTGCCGAATGTCCGATCGATATTTTTCGGCCTCCTCCGCAGGAAGCGAGTCAATGCTCTCGGAGGAGAGTTTCCTCTCCATCGGCGCCTCATCAGCGTACATTGCGGGATCTCCACCGTCTCCATACTCGCTAGCCGAGCTGTCCTCGTCACCGTCTGCACGCGAAGCGGAAGCGGGTGCATTGGTGGACAGCTGGGTGGAGCTCAACTGTTGGACAGCGTCCGCTGTCTTCTTCTTCAAACTTGTCATCAGATCGTCACCCTTGGCCTGCACCGAGGAGAAGAAACTGGTGGTGTTCTGCATGAAGGTGGGTTTGCCATCCTCGCCCTTGAAGATGCTCAAAAATTCCATCTTGGTGGAGGATTTTCAAAAGAAGTATCCATCAAATCTGTTACTTTAGCAAAATTTGTTCACCTGAATCGAGTTAAAAAGTACCACTAGGAATGAAAAGCCGAGTTTAGTATCGTCATCAGGACAGTTCTGTGAATCTAGCCCACTTGAAAAGCCTTGGAAGAGTAGGAATCTTGGTTACGGATACATTAAAGCGTGTTTCATTTCTCTAAGTAAAAAGCGTGGTACATTACTGTCCGTAACTGCTGCCCCGAGCATGTTGTGAGCGGTTCAATGGGCTGTGATGGGTTGTGCTATCCAGCACGGAACAGATCGCGGTGATAAACAAGTTGTTTTTTCAATGGGGGCGTGAAATCTGCGGATATTTACTCGTCTGTTGGGTGCAGTTTTTATGTCAACGATCTGGGGAATGACGGAGAGCCTCGGGGTAATGTTCAACCAACACATGAATGCTGAGAGTCGATACGTAAGGGAGCTTATGGCCAGTAGGACGAACTAGTTAGGAAAAAATCGCTCTTTATAATGATAAAAATTGAATGAAGAAATGAACCCAAGACCTGAGAGATAACCACATGCCGCATGGTATCACTAGGAAAGAATTTCTCGAAGTCGCGAAAGTAAATGGACAGGTAAACGGCCCCGTCACATAACCGACGGCGTTTGCCTCATGAAGTCGCATATTACAGAATAACGATGCGTCTACGCCATTTAGGGAATCCTAAAATAGAAACTTCAGATTACCGACAGTTGGTAGAGAGGATATCAACGCCAACGCCCTCTAATTAGGGATTTTCATGAATATTTTTCTAAAGGGATGGCTAGAAAGTGCCAAAAATAATAAATCTTCTGCTTTTTGATTAGATACCCGTCGTTTAAATCGGCTCTTGGGAGGAGGTTTTGGTGACTGGCCACTTAAGGGGCTCAGCCATTGCGCCTCCGCCGGGTGGCCTGGCCTCCGGCCCTTCTATGCCTCAATAATACATATTCCGGCCGGATGCTATGTCTTACTTCGCCTTTTACGAAAGTCTTGAGTCGCTACGTAACTTTAAAAACGCGTTTCCAAGGCCAACGCAGATTGGCAGCGAAGCTATTTTGCCGAGGCGCACTTTTCAACCGTTCAAGTAAGTCCATTGAGTAAATCGGGCGAGTGAATGGGCGAGAGAGTTTGTGATTGGTTCACCAAAAGTAATCAAATCGTTGGAAAAATTTTCAGCGAGACTAACTTAAACCATGTGATGCTCACACAAGCCGAGTTGGAAGATTCATAAAACGAAATGTCTTTTTGGTGGCAAAAAAATAAAATCGTACCGCGAGAATAATTTTACCGGCCTTTAACTGTTTAAGTTTACTTAGTTGCTTTCCGAAGCCTTTGCTAATCCACCCACTGTAAGTGTCACATATATGTGACATGCCTTCTTAGTCCGATTAGAGCAACTGATTGCACAAAATCGAATAGCCAAGAGCCTTAGTCTGTGTAAAAACGGCAAAGCAGTCTTAGATTGAGAATAGTCGGACACTTTTTTGACCCCCAAACAACCAAACCTGGCTCGAACCACTAACTGCATACTTGAAAGTGACACCCGGGTTCCCCCTTTTGGTAGGTCCTAGAAAAGTAAAAAAAGCAAACAAATGCGAACTTTTATTACTGGCTTGTAGTATTGATGCACCGATTCACCGTAATATACCAAGTTGCCATGTAGATTTAAATAAATTCACCAGAATTCAAGCCACCTCATTCCAGCATTCCTTATACTAGTCACATCCAGCTATTTTCAAACAAAAAATACAATGAAACTACTTTTTAGGAAATAAGCCATCTGACTAAAGAGAAAGCAATACAGCCAAAGCCGACCTATTCTGCGAACCTTCTGCTCATATTTGCCACAAAATGCGTCGTAAATATTCTTCTTTTGATTTAAGAAG